>NC_052956.1:40068179-40368179 GCF_013358895.1 Oreochromis aureus | reverse complement strand
TAAGGATTAGCTTACAAGCACATTTAACTTACTGAAAATATTGCGGCGGGCCCTCAGGTCCTTCTGTCGGGTAGTCCAATTTACGGAATAACACCTCAGGCTGCTGGATCTCTCAGCATCTGCCATTCCCAAACAGACACATGCAAGTTTACCCGTGACCGCAGCTGCGTCGTCCATGTTTTCTACAGTCATTGGTAGCGATGGGTATTGATAAGATTTTCACGATTCCGATTCCATTTTCGATTCTGTTTAACGATTCGATTCTTTATCAATTCTCTTATCGATTCTTTTTAAAAAAGGAGAACACTGAGGTCGATTAGCTTAGAACTTTGTTTTATATCTTCTCTTTGAACAAGATAGAAATTTAGGAGTAACATGGCCTTACAAACCCAACAGTGAGATCTTAAGAGATCCACAGCCTACGGCTCTTCAATGGGGTGTCACAAGGTCCCCAGGAAAAAAAATTGTAAATGTAAAATAATAAAATAAATATTGTTCTGTAGCAATAACAAAGTATAACATAAATTATTCTGTAGCAATTACACAAGAATATCCAGTAATGTCCCTGCCTACAATTAAACACATTCACTTACCTAAAATCGGGGCAAATGGGTGCAAGCCTTTTACCACAAACTTAGTCACTGCTCAGTTACATTCGTCTATCCTGGCCTGAAAGGAGATGCCACCAGTAGACTGCAGCGAGAACTGCCAGCCAGACTCTGTCTGTCTCATCATGGTCACCTAAATGCACAGTAATGGCAGGTTTTGTAATAAGGCAGATCGCGCTAACATAATATGCACTGTTAGTTGATTATTTACCTGCTGTATTAATGGGAGATGATGTGCAAACGTTACCGCTGCTGCTGCTGGGTTGAGATTCACGAGTCCGGAGCGGAATTAAAAACACGACATTCATTTAAGGTCATCGCGTGTTTTGTGAGCAAATGCTTTTGCATATTCGTAGTGTTTCCTCCTTTAAATGAAATATCTACTTTGCAAGTATTGCAAGTTGCCCTGTTGTCATCCGTTCTCGTAAAGTATAACCAAACTTTTGAGCGTTTGAGCCGCTTAGGCGCCATGTTTCCCGCCAGGTGGTGGTGACGTCATTCGGGGCGACTGGAATCGATAAGGGAATCGTTTGCAAAAATGGCAAACAATTCCAAGGAATTGAAACAGTGGGAACCGGTTCTCAACAAGAACCGGGTTTCGATACCCATCCCTAGTCATTGGTCAGCACTATAATGTATGCAAATACAGGCGAGTCAGAATCCCCGCCCCTTAAGCGCAACACCGGACGCCAAAACAGTGCCAGCAGATTGACACTGAAAAAAATGGATTGTTGGTGAAAACAAAAAATTTAGAGTTTCAATCAATCGTTTTTCATTATCAATTTTTTTTCACTTTTACTACAAGATTTTTAAGTACATTTATTTCAGTTGCAATATTTTTTTTTCAGTTTCATTTTAAGGTGGCATCGTTCTAATCCCATAAAGAGCTGCCTGTATCTTCACAATTTTCAAGTAAAGCAGCCATTGCCTAACTTTAAACCTTAACCAAATCCTGACAGTGGTGAATGCGTAGTAGACGGTAAAATGAACGGATGGGTGAGATACCATTTTATTTTATTGTCAGTCTTAAGTGGCTAAAATTAAATTGTGAAGAAAGTTACTCTTGATTTTTCAGAGTGAATATTTACAAAACGCCTTGACACCCAACCCCATTCATTTATTCCATTTATAACAGATTTTTGTTTCGTGTGGAGTTGCAGTGGGGGTGTAGCGTACAGCTGATTTGTGTTTAATTACCTCAGTGATTAGAGTGTTTATCTCAGCCTGCTGAGTTTGGCCTTTCATTTTCGTCTGTGCTTGTTGATGGTGTAATCATTGTCAGATGTTACCTCTCAGCTGCCATTTAAGTGCTCTGTCAGTCACAAGTTAGCAGTTGATCTGATTCACTAATCGGATAATGAATTGGAGTTGTAGGACTAATCTGCACAAGATTACATGGACGTCAGTTAATGGTAGCATGTTTTTACAGCTGTCAACAAAAGTAGGGTGTCAGATGACAGAAGTATACAAGGAATGGCAGCATAGCTAAAATCAAGAATTTCATCTGTCAGGTGGTAGGAGATATTTAGGGCCCGAGCACTGAGAGTGCGAAGGCCCTATTGTATCTGCTCTGTTTATTATTATTATTATTATTATTATTCTTAGGGCCCGAGCACCGAGAGTGCGAAGGCCCTATTGTATCTGCTCTGTTTATTATTAGGGCCCGAGCACTGAGAGTGCGAAGGCCCTATTGTATCTGCTCTGTTTCTTGTTATTATTATTATTAGGGCCCGAGCACTTCGAGTGCGAAGGCCCTATTGTATCTGCTCCGTTTATTATTATTATTATTATTATTATTATTATTATTATTAGGGCCCGAGCACCGAGGGTGCGAAGGCCCTATTGTATCTGCTCTGTTTATTATTATTATTAGGGCCCGAGCACTGAGAGTGCGAAGGCCCTATTGTATCTGCTCTGTTTATTATTATTATTATTATTATTATTATTATTATTATTATTCATTGAAATGAATTGCCTTTTTGAGGGCTTTAACATGCTCAAAAACTCATGAAATTTTGCACACGCATCAGGTCTGGTGAAAAATTTCGTATTTTAATGGTTTTACATATGAGCATTGGAAAATTGTTCTGTAGCGCCACCTATGCCTTATAAAATGCAGCCCTACGACCACATGGTTTGAGCTACATGTATATATCATGCCAAGACGAGCAAAAAAGTCAATGGGCCCATTGACGCAAACCCAACAGGAAGTCCGCCATTTTGGATTGAAGGTCACATTTTGGCTCTAATTTTACCATTTCCATGCCTTGTACTTTCGCGAACTCCTCCTTGGGATTTGGTCATTCAAACTTCATATTTGGACAGTGCCAACTACACACCTGGGCCATGTTAAATTGCGGAGCTTTTGAGTTTTCGCGATACGGTGAGGCCGTGGCGCCACGGCGAATCTCGATGACTCGCCATGAAAATCTTATTGCCTCTCATTCCCTCATACATGGTCCGACGTGGACCAAAGAGCACACATATGATAAGGCTCCACCCCTGAACATATTTCAAATGCCATATTTGACACCAGGGACAGCGCCACCTAGTGGGGACAGGAAATGTCATGTTTTACACTTTGGGGTACAGTATTGTAATGGGTGACATTTGCAGCCTCAAATTTCTCCAGGAAAGCCTTAAGGAGTTGGTCTTGGCTTACAGTGAAAACTGTGAGTTTTTGCGACAGGGTGTGACCCCTGCAGCATGGCGAACATTGATGTCTCGCCATGAAGAAACAAATTAGTGTAACTCAATGAAATCCAGTCTGATCAGTACCAGACTTTACAGGCATGATGTCAGACCCGCCCTGAACAGATTGATATGCCCATTGTCAGGAATACGTAGAGCGCCACCTAGTGGCACCAGGAAATGTCATGTCTTTCATTTTGTTGTACTGATTTTCACAGGTTCATCGTGGCCACCTCAAAAGCGGTGAATATCACCATCAGTCCCTCTTGATGCTTCAGTGAGAAAATTGTGACTATAAACTGAACGGCGCACCCTGGTGGCAATGCAGTTCACCATGAAAAATGAAGTGGCTTTTGAGGGGCTTGAAAAGTTTAAAAAGTCTTGAAATTTGGCGCACTCCTCTAATGTGATGAGGGATTTCTTTTTATATGTTCATTTTCCTTGAACAGCGCAAAATGGCTCCACAGCGCCCCCTACAAAATTTTAAAACAGCAGCCCCTGCTCTGTGTTTTATGTATGAGTTTGAAACCTGGCAAGCTTATTGGAGATATCAAGACGTACAAAAAAGTCTCTTGGAGCAATATCCCAAATCCAACAGGAAGTCAGCCATTTTAAAATTAATGTGTAAATTTGGAGACATTTTCCCCTCTTTTCAGGCCTCATACTTTGACGAACTCCTCCAAGGGATTTCATTAGATTTACGCGATCTCCTGTGTGTGGAATCTAAAGACCTTTGTGATGTTAAATTGCGAAGCTTTTACGTTCAGGGAAACGGGGGTGGTCATGGCGGCGTGTGGAGTTTCAATCACTCGCCAAAAAGCAGTAACCTGCTGTCGCTCAAAAACACAATGTCCAATCTCTCCCAAAGGTCGCAGGCGTGATGAGACTCGAGCTCGGAAATGTTTGTTATGCCATTTGTCAGTAATTGTTAGAGCGCCACCTAGTGGGACGACTATAATAATGGTTGAATGAGATGAAATTTTAGCTGGTGGTTAAATGCATGAATTCCATCAATGTGACATCAGATCGGAAGCACTGGTTTTAGGTGTTGGGCTTGGCTCGACGCGCCTGGGGTGCGAGGGCCCTCATATCGCTGCTTGCAGCTTTAATTAGGGCCCGAGCACAAAAGTGCGAAGGCCCTATTGTATCTGCTCTGTTTCTTCTTCTTCTTCTTCTTCTTCTTATTATTATTATTATTATTATTATAATTATTATTATTATTTCGGCAAATGAATCGGCCTTTTGAGGGCCTAAACATGCTCAAAAACTCATGAAATTTTGCACACGCGTCAGGTCTGGTGAAAATTTACGTATTTTAATGTCCGTGAGACATGTCCAGGAAAATTGGCTCAATAGCGCCACCTAGAAAAATGAGAAACGCGAGCCCCGAGATGGGTATGACCTACATGTATAAAACTCGGAACACATATCTAACGTTTGGAGACGCACAAAAAGTCTATTATGGCCATGTCCTAAACCCAACAGGAAGTCCGCCATTTGGAAGTGAAGGTGACATTTTGGCTCTAATTTTGCCATTTCCATGCCTCGAACTTTTGCGAACTCCTCATTGGAATTTCATCGTACAAGCTTCATATTTGGTCAGTGTCAACTACACACCTGGGCCATGTTAAATTGCGGAGCTTTTGAGTTTTCGGGATACGGTGAGGCCGTGGCGCCACGGCGAATTTCGATGACTCGCCATGAAAATCTTATTGCCTCTCGTTCTGTCATACATTGTCCGACCTTGACCAAAGTGGACACATATGATAAGGCTCCACCCTGAACATATTTCAACTGCCATATTTGACATCAGGGACAGCGCCACCTAGTGGGAACAGGAAATGTCATGTTTTACACTTTGGGGTACAGTATTGTAATGGGTGACATCTGCAGCCTCAAATTTCTCCAGGAAAGCCTTAAGGAGTTGGTCTTGGGTTACAGAGAAAACTGTGAGTTTTCGCTGAAGGGTGTGACCCCAGCAGCATGGCGAACATTGAGGTCTCGCCATGAAGAAACAAATTAGTGTAACTCAATGAAATCCAATCTGATCAGTACCAGATTTTACAGGGATGATGTCAGACCCGCCCTGAACAGATTGATGTGCCCATTGTCAGGAATAGGTAGAGCGCCACCTAGTGGCACCAGGAAATGTCATGTCTTTCATTTTGTTTTACTGATTTTCACAGGTTCATCGTGGCCACCTCAAAAGCGGTGAATATCACCATCAGTCCCCCATGATGCTTCAGTGAGAAAATTGTGACTTTAAACTGAACGGCGCACCCTGGTGGCAACGCAGTTCACCATGAAAGATGAAGTGGCTTTTGAGGGGCTTGAAAAGTTTAAAAAGTCTTGAAATTTGGCGCACACCTCTAATGTGATGAAGGCTTTGTTGTTATGTGATCATTTTCGTTGAATAGCGCAAAATGGCTCCACAGCGCCCCCTACAAAATTTCAAAACAACAGCCCCTGCTCTGTGTTTTATGTATGAGTTTGAAACTTGGCAAGCTTATTGGAGATATCAAGATGTACAAAAAAGTCTCTTGGAGCAATATCCCAAATCCAACAGGAAGTCAGCCATTTTAAAATTAATGTGTAAATTTGGCGACATTTTCCCGTCTTTTCAGGCCTCATACTTTGACGAACTCCTCCAAGGGATTTCATTAGATTTACGCGATCTCCTGTGTGTGGAATCTAAAGACCTTTGTGATGTTAAATTGCGAAGCTTTTTACGTTCAGGGAAACGGGGTGGTCATGGCGGCACGTGGAGTTTCAATCACTCGCCAAAAAGCAGTAATCTGCTGTCGCTCAAAAACACAATGTCCAGTCTCTCCCAAAGGTCGCAGGCGTGATGAGACTCGAGCTCGGAAATGTTTGTTATGCCATTTGTCAGTAATGGTTAGAGCGCCACCTAGTTGGACGACTATAATAATGGTTGAATGAGATGAAATTTTAGCTGGTGGTTAAATGCATGAATTCCATCAATGTGACATCAGATCGGAAGCGCTGGTTGTACGTGTTGGGCGTGGCTCGACGCGCCGGGGGTGCGAGGGCCCTCATATCGCTGCTTGCAGCTTTAATTAGGGCCCGAGCACTGAGAGTGCGAAGGCCCTATTGTATCTGCTCCGTTTCTTATTATTAGGGCCCGAGCACAAAAGTGCGAAGGCCCTATTGTATCTGCTCTGTTTCTTATTATTATTATTATTATTATTATTATTAGGGCCCGAGCACAAAAGTGCGAAGGCCCTATTGTATCTGCTCTGTTTCTTATTATTATTATTATTATTATTATTATTATTATTATTATTATTATTATTATTATTATTTCGGCAAATGAATCGGCCTTTTGAGGGCCTAAACATGCTCGAAAACTCATGAAATTTTGCACACGCGTCAGGTCTGGTGAAAATTTACGTATTTTAATGTCCGTAGACATGTCCAGGGAAAATTGGCTCAGTAGCGCCACCTAGAAAATGAAAACGCGAGCCCCGAGATGGGTATGACCTACATGTATAAAACTCGGAACACATATCTAACGTTCGGAGACGCACATAAAAGTCTATTATGGCCATGTCCTAAACCCAACAGGAAGTCCGCCATTTGGAAGTGAAGGTGACATTTTGGCTCTAATTTTGCCATTTCCATGCCTCGAACTTTTGCGAACTCCTCATTGGAATTTCATCGTACAAGCTTCATATTTGGTCAGTGTCAACTACACACCTGGGCCATGTTAAATTGCGGAGCTTTGAGTTTTCGGGTTACTGTGAGGCTGTGGCGCCACGGCGAATTTCGATGACTCGCCATGAAAATCTTATTGCCTCTCGTTCTGTCATACATTGTCCGACCTTGACCAACGTGGACACATATGATAAGGCTCCACCCCTGAACATATTTCAACTGCCATATTTGACACCAGGGACAGCGCCACCTAGTGGGAACAGGAAATGTCATGTTTTACACTTTGGGGTACAGTATTGTAATGGGTGACATCTGCAGCCTCAAATTTCTCCAGGAAAGCCTTAAGGAGTTGGTCTTGGGTTACAGAGAAAACTGTGAGTTTTCGCTGAAGGGTGTGACCCCAGCAGCATGGCGAACATTGAGGTCTCGCCATGAAGAAACAAATTAGTGTAACTCAATGAAATCCAATCTGATCAGTACCAGATTTTACAGGGATGATGTCAGACCCGCCCTGAACAGATTGATATGCCCATTGTCAGGAATACGTAGAGCGCCACCTAGTGGCACCAGGAAATGTCATGTCTTTCATTTTGTTGTACTGATTTTCACAGGTTCATCGTGGCCACCTCAAAAGCGGTGAATATCACCATCAGTCCCTCTTGATGCTTCAGTGAGAAAATTGTGACTATAAACTGAACGGCGCACCCTGGTGGCAGCGCAGTTCACCATGAAAGATGAAGTGGCTTTTGAGGGGCTTGAAAAGTTTAAAAGTCTTGAAATTTGGCGCACACCTCTAATGTGATGAGGGATTTCTTTTTATATGTTCATTTTCCTTGAAGAGCGCAAAATGGCTCCACAGCGCCCCCTACAAAATTTCAAAACAACAGCCCCTGCTCTGTGTTTTATGTATGAGTTTGAAACCTGGCAAGCTTATTGGAGATATCAAGATGTACAAAAAGTCTCTTGGAGCAATATCCCAAATCCAACAGGAAGTCAGCCATTTTAAAATTAATGTGTAAATTTGGCGACATTTTCCCTCTTTTCAGGCCTCATACTTTGACGAACTCCTCCAAGGGATTTCATTAGATTTACGCGATCTCCTGTGTGGAATCTAAAGACCTTTGTGATGTTAAATTGCGAAGCTTTTTACGTTCAGGGAAGCGGGGTGGTCATGGCGGCACGTGGAGTTTCAATCACTCGCCAAAAGCAGTAACCTGCTGTCACTCAAAAACACAATGTCCAATCTCTCCCAAAGGTCGCAGGCGTGATGAGACTCGAGCTCGGAAATGTTTGTTATGCCATTTGTCAGTAATGGTTAGGCGCCACCTAGTGGGACGACTATAATAATGGTTGAATGAGATGAAATTTTAGCTGGTGGTTAAATGCATGAATTCCATCAATGTGACATCAGATCGGAAGCGCTGGTTTTAGGTGTTGGGCTTGGCTCGACGCTGCCCGGGTGCGAGGGCCCTCATATCGGCTTGCAGCTTTTAATTATTAGGGCAGCTTTAATTAAGGCCTATTGTATCTGCTCCGTTTCTTATTATTATTATTATTATTATTATTATTATTCAGGCAAATGAATCGGCCTTTTGAGGGCCTTAACATGCTCAAAAACTCATGAAATTTTGCACACGCGTCAGGTCTGGTGAAAATTTTTGTATTTTAATGTCCGTAGACATGTCCAGGGAAAATTGGCTCAGTAGCGCCACCTAGAAAAATGAGAAACGCGAGCCCCGAGATGGGTATGACCTACATGTAAAAAATTTGGAACACATATCTATCGCTCGAGACGCACAAAAAGTCTATTATGGCCATGTCCTAAACCCAACAGGAAGTCCGCCATTTGGAAGTGAAGGTGACAATTTGGCTCTAATTTTGCCATTTCCATGCCTCGAACTTTTGCGAACTCCTCATTGGAATTTCATCGGACAAGCTTCATATTTGGTCAGTGTCAACTACACACCTGGGCCATGTTAAATTGCAGAGCTTTTGAGTTTTCGGGTTACGGTGAGGCTGTGGCGCCACGGCGAATTTCGATGACTCGCCATGAAAATCTTATTGCCTCTCGTTCTGTCATACATTGTCCGACCTTGACCAAAGTGGACACATATGATAAGGCTCCACCCTGAACATATTTCAACTGCCATATTTGACATCAGGGACAGCGCCACCTAGTGGGAACAGGAAATGTCATGTTTTACACTTTGGGGTACAGTATTGTAATGGGTGACATCTGCAGCCTCAAATTTCTCCAGGAAAGCCTTAAGGAGTTGGTCTTGGGTTACAGAGAAACTGTGAGTTTTCGCTGAAGGGTGTGACCCCAGCAGCATGGCGAACATTGAGGTCTCGCCATGAAGAAACAAATTAGTGTAACTCAATGAAATCCAATGTGATCAGTACCAGATTTTACAGGGATGATGTCAGACCCGCCCTGAACAGATTGATATGCCCATTGTCAGGAATACGTAGAGCGCCACCTAGTGGCACCAGGAAATGTCATGTCTTTCATTTTGTTGTACTGATTTTCACAGGTTCATCGTGGCCACCTCAAAAGCGGTGAATATCACCATCAGTCCCTCTTGATGCTTCAGTGAGAAAATTGTGACTATAAACTGAACGGCGCACCCTGGTGGCAACGCAGTTCACCATGAAAGATGAAGTGGCTTTTGAGGGGCTTGAAAAGTTTAAAAGTCTTGAAATTTGGCGCACACCTCTAATGTGATGAGGGATTTCTTTTTATATGTTCATTTTCCTTGAAGAGCGCAAAATGGCTCCACAGCGCCCCCTACAAAATTTCAAAACAACAGCCCCTGCTCTGTGTTTTATGTATGAGTTTGAAACCTGGCAAGCTTATTGGAGATATCAAGATGTACAAAAAAGTCTCTTGGAGCAATATCCCAAATCCAACAGGAAGTCAGCCATTTTAAAATTAATGTGTAAATTTGGCGACATTTTCCCCTTTTTCAGGCCTCATACTTTGACGAACTCCTCCAAGGGATTTCATTAGATTTACGCGATCTCCTGTGTGTGGAATCTAAAGACCTTTGTGATGTTAAATTGCGAAGCTTTTACGTTCAGGGAAACGGGGTGGTCATGGCGGCACGTGGAGTTTCAATCACTCGCCAAAAAGCAGTAACCTGCTGTCGCTCAAAAACACAATGTCCAATCTCTCCCAAAGGTCGCAGGCGTGATGAGACTCGAGCTCGGAAATGTTTGTTATGCCATTTGTCAGTAATGGTTAGAGCGCCACCTAGTGGGACGACTATAATAATGGTTGAATGAGATGAAATGTTAGCTGGTGGTTAAATGCATGAATTCCATCAATGTGACATCAGATCGGAAGCGCTGGTTTTAGGTGTTGGGCTTGGCTCGACCCGCCCGAAAAGTGCGGGGCCCTCATATCGCTGCTTGCAGCTTTAATTATTAGGGCCCGAGCACTGAGAGTGCGAAGGCCCTATTGTATCTGCTCCGTTTCTTATTATTATTATTATTATTATTATTATTATTCAGGCAAAAGAAGGGCCTTTTTGAGGGCTTTAACATGCTCGAAAACTCTTGGAATTTTGCACACATGCCAGGTCTGGTGAAAAATTTTGTATTTTAATGGTTTTACATATGAGCACTGGGAAATGGCTCTGTAGCGCCACCTATGCCTTGTTAAATGCAGCCCTACGAACACATCGTTTTAGCTACATGTATGAAATTTGGCACACATGTGAATCATACCAAGACGAACAAAAAAGTCTGTGGGACCATTGACGCAAACCCAACAGGAAGTCCGCCATTTGGAAGTGAAGGTGACATTTTGGCTCTAATTTTGCCATTTCCATGCCTCGAACTTTTGCGAACTCCTCATTGGAATTTCATCGTTACAAGCTTCATATTTGGTCAGTGTCAACTACACACCTGGGCCATGTTAAATTGCGGAGCTTTTGAGTTTTCGGGATACGGTGAGGCCGTGGCGCCACGGCGAATTTCGATGACTCGCCATGAAAATCTTATTGCCTCTCGTTCTGTCATACATTGTCCGACCTTGACCAAAGTGGACACATATGATAAGGCTCCACCCCTGAACATATTTCAACTGCCATATTTGACATCAGGGACAGCGCCACCTAGTGGGAACAGGAAATGTCATGTTTTACACTTTGGGGTACAGTATTGTAATGGGTGACATCTGCAGCCTCAAATTTCTCCAGGAAAGCCTTAAGGAGTTGGTCTTGGGTTACAGAGAAAACTGTGAGTTTTCGCTGAAGGGTGTGACCCCAGCAGCATGGCGAACATTGAGGTCTCGCCATGAAGAAACAAATTAGTGTAACTCAATGAAATCCAATGTGATCAGTACCAGATTTTACAGGGATGATGTCAGACCCGCCCTGAACAGATTGATATGCCCATTGTCAGGAATACGTAGAGCGCCACCTAGTGGCACCAGGAAATGTCATGTCTTTCATTTTGTTGTACTGATTTTCACAGGTTAATCGTGGCCACCTGAAAAGCGGTGAATATCACCATCAGTCCCTCTTGATGCTTCAGTGAGAAAATTGTAACTTTAAACTGAACGGCGCACCCTGGTGGCAACGCGTTCACCATGAAAGATGAAGTGGCTTTTGAGGGGCTTGAAAAGTTTAAAAGTCTTGAAATTTGGCGCACACCTCTAATGTGATGAGGGATTTCTTTTTATATATTCATTTTCCTTGAACAGCGCAAAATGTCTCCACAGCGCCCCCTACAAAATTTCAAAACAACAGCCCCTGCTCTGTGTTTTATGTATGCGTTTGAAACCTGGCAAGCTTATTGGAGATATCAAAATGTATAAAAAGTCTCTTGGCGCAATATCCCAAATCCAACAGGAAGTCAGCCATTTTAAAATTAATGTGTAAATTTGGCGACATTTTCCCCTCTTTTCAGGCCTCATACTTTGACGAACTCCTCCAAGGGATTTCATTAGATTTACGCGATCTCCTGTGTGTGGAATCTAAAGACCTTTGTGATGTTAAATTGCGAAGCTTTTTACGTTCAGGGAAACGGGGTGGTCGTGTCGGCACGTGGAGTTTCAATCACTTGCCAAAAAGCAGTAATCTGCTGTCACTCAAAAACACAATGTCCAATCTCTCCCAAAGGTAGCAGGCATGATGAGACTCGAGCTCGGAAATGTTTGTTATGCCATTTGTCAGTAATGGTTAGAGCGCCACCTAGTGGGACGACTATAATAATGGTTGAATGAGATGAAATGTTAGCTGGTGGTTAAATGCATGAATTCCATCAATGTGACATCAGATCGGAAGCGCTGGTTTTAGGTGTTGGGCTTGGCTCGACGCTACCGGGGTGCGAGGGCCCTCATATCGCTGCTTGCAGCTTTAATTAGGGCCCGAGCACTGAGAGTCTGAAGGCCCTATTGTATCTGCTCCGCTTTATTATTATTATTATTATTATTATTATTATTATTCAGGCAAAAGAAGGGCCTTTTGAGGGCTTTAACATGCTCGAAAACTCTTGGAATTTTGCACACATGCCAGGTCTGGTGAAAATTTTGTATTTTAATGGTTTTACATATGAGCACTGGGAAATGGCTCTGTAGCGCCACCTATGCCTTGTTAAATGCAGCCCTACAAACACATCGTTTTAGCTACATGTATGAAATTTGGCACACATGTGTATCATGCCAAGACGAACAAAAAGTCTGTGGGACCATTGACGCAAACCCAACAGGAAGTCCGCCATTTGGAAGTGAACGTGACATTTTGGCTCTAATTTTGCCATTTCCATGCCTCGAACTTTTGCGAACTCCTCATTGGAATTTCATCGTACAAGCTTCATATTTGGTCAGTGTCAACTACACACCTGGGCCATGTTAAATTGCGGAGCTTTTGAGTTTTCGGGATACGGTGAGGCCGTGGCGCCACGGCGAATTTTGATGACTCGCCATGAAAATCTTATTGCCTCTCTTTCTGTCATACATTGTCCGACCTTGACCAAAGTGGACACATATGATAAGGCTCCACCCCTGAACATATTTCAACTGCCATATTTGACATCAGGGAGAGCGCCACCTAGTGGGAACAGGAAATGTCATGTTTTACACTTTGGGGTACAGTATTGTAATGGGTGACATCTGCAGCCTCAAATTTCTCCAGGAAAGCCTTAAGGAGTTGGTCTTGGGTTACAGAGAAAACTGTGAGTTTTCGCTGAAGGTGTGACCCCAGCAGCATGGCGAACATTGAGGTCTCGCCATGAAGAAACAAATTAGTGTAAGTCAATGAAATCCAATCTGATCAGTACCAGATTTTACAGACATGATGTCAGACCCGCCCTGAACAGATTGATGTGCCCATTGTCAGGAATACGTAGAGCGCCACCTAGTGGCACCAGGAAATGTCATGTCTTTCATTTTGTTGTACTGATTTTCACAGGTTCATCGTGGCCACCTGAAAAGCGGTGAGTATCACCATCAGTCCTTCATGATGCTTCTGTGCGAAAATTGTTACTTTAAACTGAACGGCGCACCCTGGTGGCAACGCAGTTCACCATGAAAGACGAAGTGGCTTTTGAGGGGCTTGGAAATTTTAAAAGTCTTGGAATTTGGCCCAAACCTCCAATGTGATGAGGGCTTTGTTGTTATGTGATCATTTTCCTTGAATAGTGCAAAATGGCTCCACAGCGCCCCCTACAAAATTTCAAAACATCAGCCCCTGCTCTGTGTTTTATTTATAAGTCTGAAACCTGGTAAGCTTATGGAGGATATCAAGATGTACAAAAAAGTCTCTTGGAGCAATATCCCAAATCCAACAGGAAGTCAGCCATTTTAAATTAAGGTGTAATTTTGCCACTTTTTTCGCCTCTTTTCAGGCCTCATACTTTGACGAACTCCTCCAAGGGATTTCATCAGATTAACCCGATCTCCTGTGTGTGGAATCTAAAGACCTTTGTGATGTTAAATTGCGAAGCTTTTACGTTCAGGGAAGCGGGGGTGGCCATGGCGGCACGTGGAGTTTCAATCCCTCGCCAAAAAGCAGTAATCTGCTGTCACTCAAAAACACAATGTCCAATCTCTCCCAAAGTTCGCAGGCGTGATGAGACTCAAGGTCGGAAATGTTTGTTATCCCATTTGTCAGTAATGGTTAGAGCGCCACCTAGTGGGACGACTATAATAATGATTGAATCAGATGAATCGTTAGCTGGTGGTTCTAGGCATGAATTCCATCAATGTGACATCAGATCGGACGTGCTGGTTGTAGGAGTTGGGTGTGGCCCGACGTGCCGGGGTGCGAGGGCCCTCATAACGCTGCTTGCAGCTTTAATTATTATTATTATTATTATTTCGGCAAATGAATCGGCCGTTTGAGGGCCTAAACATGCTCAAAAACTCATGAAATTTTGCACACGCGTCAGGTCTGGTGAAAATTTACGTATTTTAATGTCCGTAGACATGTCCAGGGAAAATTGGCTCAGTAGCGCCACCTAGAAAAATGAGAAACGCGAGCCCCCGAGATGGGTATGACCCACAATTATAAAACTCGGAACACATATCTACCGTTCGGAGACGCACAAAAAAGTCTATTTTGGCCATGTCCTAAACCCAACAGGAAGTCCGCCATTTGGAAGTGAAGGTGACATTTTGGCTCTAATTTTGCCATTTCCATGCCTCGAACTTTTGCGAACTCCTCATTGGAATTTCATCGTACAAGCTTCATATTTGGTCAGTGTCAACTACACACCTGGGCCATGTTAAATTGTGGAGCTTTTGAGTTTTTGGGATACGGTGAGGCCGTGGCGCCACGGCGAATTTCGATGACTCGCCATGAAAATCTTATTGCCTCTCGTTCTGTCATACATTGTCCGACCTTGACCAAAGTGGACACATATGATAAGGATCCACCCATGAATATATTTCAACTGTCATATTTGACATCAGGGACAGCGCCACCTAGTGGGAACAGGAAATGTCATGTTTTACACTTTGGGGTACAGTATTGTAATGGGTGACATCTGCAGCCTCAAATTTCTCCAGGAAAGCCTTAAGGAGTTGGTCTTGGGTTACAGAGAAAACTGTGAGTTTTCGCTGAAGGGTGTGACCCCAGCAGCATGGCGAACATTGAGGTCTCGCCATGAAGAAACAAATTAGTGTAACTCAATGAAATCCAATGTGATCAGTACCAGATTTTACAGGGATGATGTCAGACCCGCCCTGAACAGATTGATATGCCCATTGTCAGGAATACGTAGAGCGCCACCTAGTGGCACCAGGAAATGTCATGTCTTTCATTTTGTTGTACTGATTTTCACAGGTTCATCGTGGCCACCTCAAAAGCGGTGAATATCACCATCAGTCCCTCGTGATGCTTCAGTGAGAAAATTGTGACTATAAACTGAAGGGCGCACCCTGGTGGCAACGCAGTTCACCATGAAAGATGAAGTGGCTTTTGAGGGGCTTGAAAAGTTTAAAAAGTCTTGAAATTTGGCGCACACCTCTAATGTGATGAGGATTTCTTTTTATATGTTCATTTTCCTTGAACAGCGCAAAATGGCTCCACAGCGCCCCCTACAAAATTTCAAAACAACAGCCCCTGCTCTGTGTTTTATGTATGAGTTTGAAACCTGGCAAGCTTATTGGAGATATCAAGATGTACAAAAAGTCTCTTGGAGCAATATCCCAAATCCAACAGGAAGTCAGCCATTTTAAAATTAATGTGTAAATTTGGCGACATTTTCCCCTCTTTTCAGGCATCATACTTTGACGAACTCCTCCAAGGGATTTCATTAGATTTACGCGATCTCCTGTGTGTGGAATCTAAAGACCTTTGTGATGTTAAATTGCGAAGCTTTTACGTTCAGGGAACGGGGTGGTCATGGCGGCACTTGGAGTTTCAATCACTCGCCAAAAAGCAGTAACCTGTTGTCGCTCAAAAACACAATGTCCAATCTCTCCCAAAGGTCGCAGGCGTGATGAGACTCGAGCTTGGAAATGTTTGTTATGCCATTTGTCAGTAATGGTTAGAGCGCCACCTAGTGGGACGACTATAATAATGGTTGAATGAGATGAAATTTTAGCTGGTGGTTAAATGCATGAATTCCATCAATGTGACATCAGATCGGAAGCGCTGGTTTTAGGTGTTGGGCTTGGCTGGCTCGACGCTACCGGTGCGAGGGCCCTCATATCGCTGCTTGCAGCTTTAATTATTATTATTATTATTATTCAGGCAAAAGAAGGGCCTTTTGAGGGCTTTAACATGCTCGAAAACTCTTGGAATTTTGCACACATGCCAGGTCTGGTGAAAAATTTTGTATTTTAATGGTTTTACATATGAGCACTGGGAAATGGCTCTGTAGCGCCACCTATGCCTTGTTAAATGCAGCCCTACGAACACATCGTTTTAGCTACATGTATGAAATTTGGCACACATGTGAATCATACCAAGACGAACAAAAAGTCTGTGGGACCATTGACGCAAACCCAACAGGAAGTCCGCCATTTGGAAGTGAAGGTGACATTTTGGCTCTAATTTTGCCATTTCCATGCCTCGAACTTTTGCGAACTCCTCATTGGAATTTCATCGTACAAGCTTCATATTTGGTCAGTGTCAACTACACACCTGGGCCATGTTAAATTGCGGAGCTTTTGAGTTTTCGGGATACGGTGAGGCCGTGGCGCCACGGCGAATTTCGATGACTCGCCATGAAAATCTTATTGCCTCTCGTTCTGTCATACATTGTCCGACCTTGACCAAAGTGGACACATATGATAAGGCTCCACCCCTGAACATATTTCAACTGCCATATTTGACATCAGGGACAGCGCCACCTAGTGGGAACAGGAAATGTCATGTTTTACACTTTGGGGTACAGTATTGTAATGGGTGACATCTGCAGCCTCAAATTTCTCCAGGAAAGCCTTAAGGAGTTGGTCTTGGGTTACAGAGAAAACTGTGAGTTTTCGCTGAAGGGTGTGACCCCAGCAGCATGGCGAACATTGAGGTCTCGCCATGAAGAAACAAATTAGTGTAACTCAATGAAATCCAATGTGATCAGTACCAGATTTTACAGGGATGATGTCAGACCCGCCCTGAACAGATTGATATGCCCATTGTCAGGAATACGTAGAGCGCCACCTAGTGGCACCAGGAAATGTCATGTCTTTCATTTTGTTGTACTGATTTTCACAGGTTAATCGTGGCCACCTGAAAAGCGGTGAATATCACCATCAGTCCCTCTTGATGCTTCAGTGAGAAAATTGTAACTTTAAACTGAACAGGCGCACCCTGGTGGCAACGCAGTTCACCATGAAAGATGAAGTGGCTTTTGAGGGGCTTGAAAAGTTTAAAAGTCTTGAAATTTGGCGCACACCTCTAATGTGATGAGGGATTTCTTTTATATATTCATTTTCCTTGAACAGCGCAAAATGTCTCCACAGCGCCCCCTACAAAATTTCAAAACAACAGCCCCTGCTCTGTGTTTTATGTATGCGTTTGAAACCTGGCAAGCTTATTGGAGATATCAAAATGTACAAAAAAAAGTCTCTTGGCGCAATATCCCAAATCCAACAGGAAGTCAGCCATTTTAAAATTAATGTGTAAATTTGGCGACATTTTCCCCTCTTTTCAGGCCTCATACTTTGACGAACTCCTCCAAGGGATTTCATTAGATTTACGCGATCTCCTGTGTGTGGAATCTAAAGACCTTTGTGATGTTAAATTGCGAAGCTTTTACGTTCAGGGAAGCGGGGTGGTCGGTGTCGGCACGTGGAGTTTCAATCACTTGCCAAAAAGCAGTAATCTGCTGTCACTCAAAAACACAATGTCCAATCTCTCCCAAAGGTAGCAGGCATGATGAGACTCGAGCTCGGAAATGTTTGTTATGCCATTTGTCAGTAATGGTTAGAGCGCCACCTAGTGGGACGACTATAATAATGGTTGAATGAGATGAAATGTTAGCTGGTGGTTAAATGCATGAATTCCATCAATGTGACATCAGATCGGAAGCGCTGGTTTTAGGTGTTGGGCTTGGCTCGACGCCGAAGTGCGAGGGCCCTCATATCGCTGCTTGCAGCTTTAATTAGGGCCCGAGCACTGACTGTGCGAAGGCCCTATTGTATCTGCTCTGTTTCTTATTATTATTATTATTATTATTATTATTATTCAGGCAAAAGAAGGGCCTTTTTGAGGGCTTTAACATGCTCGAAAACTCTTGGAATTTTGCACACATGCCAGGTCTGGTGAAAAATTTTGTATTTTAATGGTTTTACATATGAGCACTGGGAAATGGCTCTGTAGCGCCACCTATGCCTTGTTAAATGCAGCCCTACGAACACATCGTTTTAGCTACATGTATGAAATTTGGCACACATGTGTATCATGCCAAGCCGAACAAAAAGTCTGGGGGACCATTGACGCAAACCCAACAGGAAGTCCGCCATTTGGAAGTGAAGGTGACATTTTGGCTCTAATTTTGCCATTTCCATGCCTCGAACTTTTGCGAACTCCTCATTGGAATTTCATCGTACAAGCTTCATATTTGGTCAGTGTCAACTACACACCTGGGCCATGTTAAATTGCGGAGCTTTTGAGTTTTCGGGTTACGGTGAGGCCGTGGCGCCACGGCGAATTTCGATGACTCGCCATGAAAATCTTATTGCCTCTCGTTCTGTCATACATTGTCCGACCTTGACCAAAGTGGACACATATGATAAGGCTCCACCCTGAACATATTTCAACTGCCATATTTGACATCAGGGACAGCGCCACCTAGTGGGAACAGGAAATGTCATGTTTTACACTTTGGGGTACAGTATTGTAATGGGTGACATCTGCAGCCTCAAATTTCTCCAGGAAAGCCTTAAGGAGTTGGTCTTGGGTTACAGAGAAAACTGTGAGTTTTCGCTGAAGGGTGTGACCCCAGCGGCATGGCGAACATTGAGGTCTCGCCATGAAGAAACAAATTAGTGTAACTCAATGAAATCCAATCTGATCAGTACCAGATTTTACAGGGATGATGTCAGACCCGCCCTGAACAGATTGATATGCCCATTGTCAGGAATACGTAGAGCGCCACCTAGTGGCACCAGGAAATGTCATGTCTTTCATTTTGTTGTACTGATTTTCACAGGTTCATCGTGGCCACCTCAAAAGCGGTGAATATCACCATCAGTCCCTGTTGATGCTTCAGTGAGAAAATTGTGACTATAAACTGAACGGCGCACCCTGGTGGCAACGCAGTTCACCATGAAAGATGAAGTGGCTTTTGAGGGGCTTGAAAAGTTTAAAAGTCTTGAAATTTGGCGCACAGCTCTAATGTGATGAGGATTTCTTTTTATATGTTCATTTTCCTTGAACAGCGCAAAATGGCTCCACAGCGCCCCCTACAAAATTTCAAAACAACAGCCCCTGCTCTGTGTTTTATGTATGAGTTTGAAACCTGGCAAGCTTATTGGAGATATCAAGATGTACAAAAAGTCTCTTGGAGCAATATCCCAAATCCAACAGGAAGTCAGCCATTTTAAAATTAATGTGTAAATTTGTCGACATTTTCCCCTCTTTTCAGGCCTCATACTTTGACGAACTCCTCCAAGGGATTTCATTAGATTTACGCGATCTCCTGTGTGTGGAATCTAAAGACCTTTGTGATGTTAAATTGCGAAGCTTTTACGTTCAGGGAAACGGGTGGTCATGGCGGCACGTGGAGTTTCAATCACTCGCCAAAAGCAGTAACCTGCTGTCGCTCAAAAACACAATGTCCAATCTCTCCCAAAGGTCGCAGGCGTGATGAGACTCGAGCTCGGAAATGTTTGTTATGCCATTTGTCAGTAATGGTTAGAGCGCCACCTAGTGGGACGACTATAATAATGGTTGAATGAGATGAAATTTTAGCTGGTGGTTAAATGCATGAATTCCATCAATGTGACATCAGATCGGAAGCGCTGGTTTTAGGTGTTGGGCTTGGCTCGACGCGCCGGGGGTGCGAGGGCCCTCATATCGCTGCTTGCAGCTTTAATTATTATTATTATTATTATTCAGGCAAAAGAAGGGCCTTTTTGAGGGCTTTAACATGCTCGAAAACTCTTGGAATTTTGCACACATGCCAGGTCTGGTGAAAAATTTTGTATTTTAATGGTTTTACATATGAGGACTGGGAAATGGCTCTGTAGCGCCACCTATGCCTTGTTAAATGCAGCCCTACGAACACATCGTTTTAGCTACATGTATGAAATTTGGCACACATGTGTATCATGCCAAGATGAACAAAAAAGTCAGTGGGACCATTGACGCAAACCCAACAGGAAGTCCGCCATTTGGAAGTGAAGGTGACATTTTGGCTCTAATTTTGCCATTTCCATGCCTCGAACTTTTGCGAACTCCTCATTGGAATTTCATCGTACAAGCTTCATATTTGGTCAGTGTCAACTACACACCTGGGCCATGTTAAATTGCGGAGCTTTTGAGTTTTCGGGATACTGTGAGGCCGTGGCGCCACGGCGAATTTCGATGACTCGCCATGAAAATCTTATTGCCTCTCGTTCTGTCATACATTGTCCGACCTTGACCAAAGTGGACACATATGATAAGGCTCCACCCCTGAACATATTTCAACTGCCATATTTGACATCAGGTACAGCGCCACCTAGTGGGAACAGGAAATGTCATGTTTTACACTTTGGGGTACAGTATTGCAATGGGTGACATCTGCAGCCTCAAATTTCTCCAGGAAAGCCTTAAGGAGTTGGTCTTGGGTTAGAGAGAAAACTGTGAGTTTTCGCTGAAGTGTGTGACCCCAGCAGCATGGCGAACATTGAGGTCTCGCCATGAAGAAACAAATTAGTGTAACTCAATGAAATCCAATCTGATCAGTACCAGATTTTACAGGGATGATGTCAGACCCGCCCTGAACAGATTGATATGCCCATTGTCAGAATACGTAGAGCGCCACCTAGTGGCACCAGGAAATGTCATGTCTTTCATTTTGTTGTACTGATTTTCACAGGTTCATCGTGGCCACCTCAAAAGCGGTGAGTATCACCATCAGTCCCTCTTGATGCTTCAGTGAGAAAATTGTGACTATAAACTGAACGGCGCACCCTGGTGGCAACGCAGTTCACCATGAAAGATGAAGTGGCTTTTGACGGGCTTGAAAAGTTTAAAAAGTCTTGAAATTTGGCGCACACCTCTAATGTGATGAGGGATTTCTTTTTATATGTTCATTTTCCTTGAACAGCGCAAAATGGCTCCACAGCGCCCCCTACAAAATTTCAAAACATCAGCCCCTGCTCTGTGTTTTATGTATGAGTGTGAAACCTGGCAAGCTTATTGGAGATATCAAGATGTACAAAAAAGTCTCTTGGAGCAATATCCCAAATCCAACAGGAAGTCAGCCATTTTAAAATTAATGTGTAAATTTGGCGACATTTTCCCCTCTTTTCAGGCCTCATACTTTGACGAACTCCTCCAAGGGATTTCATTAGATTTACGCGATCTCCTGTGTGTGGAATCTAAAGACCTTTGTGATGTTAAATTGCGAAGCTTTTACGTTCAGGGAAGCGGGTGGTCATGGCGGCACGTGGAGTTTCAATCACTCGCCAAAAAGCAGTAACCTGCTGTCGCTCAAAAACACAATGTCCAATCTCTCCCAAAGGTCGCAGGCGTGATGAGACTCGAGCTCGGAAATGTTTGTTATGCCATTTGTCAGTAATGGTTAGAGCGCCACCTAGTGGGACGACTATAATAATGGTTGAATGAGATGAAATTTTAGCTGGTGGTTAAATGCATGAATTCCATCAATGTGACATCAGATCGGAAGCGCTGGTTTTAGGTGTTGGGCTTGGCTCGACGCGCCGGGGGTGCGAGGGCCCTCATATCGCTGCTTGCAGCTTTAATTATTATTATTATTATTCAGGCAAAACAAGGGCTTTTTTGAGGGCTTTAACATGCTCAAAAACTCATGAAATTTTGCACACATGCCAGGTCTGGTGAAAAATTTCGTATTTTAATGGTTTTACATATGAGCACTGGGAAATGGCTCTAGAGCGCCACCTATGCGTTGTTAAATGCAGCCTTACGACCACATCGTTTGGGCTACATCTATGAAATCTGGCACACATGTGTATCATGCCGAGACAAACAAAAAAGTCAGTGGGCACATATGACACAAACCCAACAGGAAGTCCGCAATTTAGAAGTGAAGGTGACATTTTGGGTCTAATTTTGCCATTTCCACGCCTCGAACTTTTTCGAACTCCTCCTTGAGATTTGTTCATATAAGCTTCATATTTGGTCAGTGTCAACTACACACCTGGGCCATGTTAAATTGCGGAGCTTTTGAGTTTTCGGGATACGGTGAGGCTGTGGCGCCATGGCGAATTTCGATGACTCGCCATGAAAATATTTTTGCCTCTCATTCTGTCATACATGGTCCGATCTGGACCAAAGAGCACACATATGATAAGGCTCCACCCCTGAACATATTTCAACTGCCATATTTGACGCCAGGGACAGCGCCACCTAGTGGGAACAGGAAATGTCATGTTTTACACTTTGGGGTTCAGTATTGTTATGGGTGACATCTGCAGCCTCAAATTTCTCCAGGAAAGCCTTAAGGAGTTGGTCTTAGGTTACAGAGAAAACTATGACTTTTCGCAAGAGGGTGTGACCACTGCAGCATGGTGAACATTGATGTCTCGCCATGAAGAAACAAATTAGTGTAACTCAATGAAATCTAGTCTGATCAGTACCAGACTTTACAAGCATGATGTCAGACCCGCCCTGAACAGATTGATGTGCCCATTGTCAGGAATACGTAGAGCGCCACCTAGTGGCACCAGGAAATGTCATGGCTTTCATTTTGTTGTACTGATTTTCACAGGTTCATCGTGGCCACCTCAAAAGTGGTGAATATCACCATCAGTCCCTCATGATGCTTCAGCGCGAAAATTGTGACTTTAAACTGAACGGCGCACCCTGGTGGCAACGCGGTTCACCATGAACAATAAAGTGGCTTTTGAGGGGCTTGGAAAGTTTAAAAAGTCTTGAAATTTGGCGCACACCTCCAATATGATGAGGGCTATCGCGTTATGTGATCATTTTCATTGAATAGAGCTAAATGGCTCCACAGCGCCCCCTACAGAATTTCAAAACAACAGCCCCTGCTCTGTGTTTTATCTATGAGTCTGAAACCTGGTGAGCTTATAGGAGATATCAAGATGTACAAAAAAGTCTCTTGGAGCAATATCCCAAATCCAACAGGAAGTCAGCCATTTTAAAATTAATATGTAATTTTGGCGACATTTTCCCCAATTTTCAGGCACCGTTCTGTGACGAACTCCTCCGAGGGATTTCATCAGATTGACACGATCTCCTGTGTGTGGAATCTAAAGACCTTTGTGATGTTAAATTGCGAAGCTTTTTACGTTCAGGGAAACGGGGTGGTCGTGGCGGCACGTGGAGTTTCAATCACTCTCCAAAAAGCAGTAATCTGCTGTCACTCAAAAACACAATGTCCAATCTCTCCCAAAGGTCGCAAGCGTGATGAGACTCGACTTCAGAAATGTTTGTTATGCCATTTGTAAGTAATGGTTAGAGCGCCACCTAGTGGGATGACTATAATAATGATTGAATGAGATGAAATTTTAGCTGGTGGTTAAATGCATGAATTCCATCAATGTGACATCAGATCAGAAGCGCTGGTTTTAGGTGTTGGGCTTGGCTCGACGCGATGGGGTGCGAGGGCCCTCATATCGCTGCTTGCAGCTTTAATTATTATTATTATTATTATTATTATTTTTCATTGAAATGAATTGCCTTTTTGAGGGCTTTAACATGCTCAAAAACTCATGAAATTTTGCACACATGCCAGGTCTGGTGAAAAATTTTGTATTTTAATGGTTTTATATATGAGCATTGGGAAATGGCTCTGTAGCGCCACCTATGCGTTGTTAAATGCAGCCCTACGAACACATCTTTTGAGCTACATGTATGAAATTTGGCACACATGTGTATCATGCCAAGACGAACAAAAAAGTCTGGGGGACCATTGACGCAAACCCAACAGGAAGTCCGCCATTTGGAAGTGAATGTGACATTTTGGCTCCAATTTTGCCATTTCCATGCCTCGAACTTTTTCGAATTCCTCCTTGGGATTTGGTCATACAAACTTCATATTTGGACAGTGTCAACTACATACCTGGGCCATGTTAAATTGCGGAGCTTTTGAGTTTTTGCGATACGGTGAGGACGTGGCGCCACGGTGAATTTCGATGACTCGCCATGAAAATCTTATTGCCTCTCATTCCCTCATACATTGTCCGCCCTGCACCAAAGAGCACACATATGATAAGGCTCCAGCCCTGAACATATTTCAACTGCCATATTTGACATCAGGGACAGCGCCACCTAGTGGGTACAGGAAGTGTCATGTTTTACACTTTGGAGTACAGTATTGTGATGGGTGACATCTGCAGCCTCAAATTTCTCCAGGAAAGCCTTAAGGAGTTGGTCTTGGGTTACAGTGAAAACTGTGAGTTTTCGCTGAAGGGTGTGACCCCAGCAGCATGGCGAACATTGAGGTCTCGCCATGAAGAAACAAATTAGTGTAACTGAATCAAATCCAGTCTGTTCAGAACCAGACTTTACAGGGATGATGTCAGACCCGCCCTGAACAGATTAATGTGCCCATTGTCAGGAATACGCAGCGCGCCACCTAGTGACAACAGGAAATGTCATGTCTTTCACTTTGTTGTGCTGATTTTCACAGGTTCATTGTGGCCACCTCAAAAGCGGTGAATATCACCATCAGTCCACCATGATGCTTCAGTGAGAAAATTGTGACTTTAAACTCAACGGCGCACCCTGGTGGCAACGCGGTTCACCATGAAAAATGAAGTGGCTTTTGAGGGGCTTGGAAAGTTTAAAAAGTCTTGAAATTTGGCCCACACCTCCAATGTGATGAGGGCTTTCTGGTCATATCATCATTTTCATTGAATAGCGCAAAATGGCTCCACAGCGCCCCCTACAAAATTTCAAAACAACAGCCCCTGCTCTGTGTTTTATCTATGACTCTGAAACCTGGTAAGCTTATGGGAGATATCAAGATGTACAAAAAAGTTTCATGGAGCAATATCCCAAATCCAAGAGGAAGTCAGCCATTTTGAAATTAATGTGTAATTTTGGCGACAATTTCCATTCTTTTTAGGCACCTTTCTTTGACGAATTCCTCCAAGGGATTTCATCAGATTAACCCGATCTCCAGTGCGTGGAATCCAAAGACCTTTGTGATGTTAAATTGCGAAGCTTTTTACGTTCAGGGAAACGGGGTGGTCATGGCGGCACGTGGAGCTCCTATCACTCGCCAAAAAGCAGTAATCTGCTGTCACTCAAAAACACAATGTCCAATCTCTCCCAAAGTTCGCAGGCGTGATGAGACTCGAGCTCGGAAATGTTTGTTATGCCATTTGTCAGTAATGGTTAGAGCGCCACCTAGTGGGACGACTATCATAATTGTTGAAATAGATTAAATGTTAGCTGGTGGTCAAATGCATGAATTCCATCAATGTGACATCAGATCGGACGTGCTGGTTTTAGGTGTCTGGCTTGGCTCGACGTGCTGGGGTGCGAGGGCCCTCGTATCGCTGCTTGCAGCTTTAATTATTATCATTATTATTATTATTATTATTATTTTTCATTGAAATGAATTGCCTTTTTGAGGGCTTTAACATGCTCAAAAACTCATGAAATTTTGCACACATGCCAGGTCTGGTGAAAAATTTTGTATTTTAATGGTTTTACATATGAGCACTGAGAAATGGCTCTAGAGCACCACCTATGCCTTGTTAAATGCAGCCCTACGAACACATCTTTTGAGCTACATGTATGAAATTTGGCACACATGTGTATCATGCCAAGACGAACAAAAAAGTCATTGGGACCATTGATGCAAACCCAACAGGAAGTCCGCCATTTGGAAGTGAAGGTGACATTTTGGCTCTAATTTTGCCATTTCCATGCCTCGAACTTTTGCGAACTCCTCATTGGAATTTGGTCGTACAAGCTTCATCTTTGGTCAGTGTCAACTACACACCTGGGCCATGTTAAATTGCGGAGCTTTTGAGTTTTGGGATACGGTGAGGCCGTGGCGCGCCACGGCGGGTTTTGATGACTCGCCATGAAAATCTTATTGCCTCTCGTTCTGTCATACATTGTCCGACCTTGACCAAAGTGGACACATATGATAAGGCTCCACCCCTGAACATATTTCAACTGCCATATTTGACATCAGGTACAGCGCCACCTGGTGGGAACAGGAAATGTCATGTTTTACACTTTGGGGTACAGTATTGTAATGGGTGACATCTGCAGCCTCAAATTTCTCCAGGAAAGCCTTAAGGAGTTGGTCTTGGGTTACGGAGAAAACTGTGAGTTTTCGCTGAAGGGTGTGACCCCAGCAGCATGGCGAACATTGAGGTCTCGCCATGAAGAAACAAATTAGTGTAACTCAATGAAATCCAATCTGATCAGTACCAGACTTTACAGGGATGATGTCAGACCCGCCCTGAACAGATTGATATGCCCATTGTCAGGAATACGTAGAGCGCCACCTAGTGGCAAAAGGAAATGTCATGTCTTTCATTTTGTTGTACTGATTATCACAGGTTCATCGTGGCTACCTCAAAAGCACTGAATATCACCATCAGTCCCTCATGATGCTTCAGTGAGAAAATTGTGACTTTAAACTGAACGGCGCACCCTGGTGGCAACGCAGTTCACCATGAACAATGAAGTGGCTTTTGAGGGGCTTGGAAAGTTTAAAAAGTCTTGAAATTTGGCGCACACCTCCAATGTTATGAGCGCTTTCTTGTTATTTTACCATTTTCATTGAATAGCGCAAAATGGCTCCACAGCGCCCCCTACAAAATTTCAAAATTACAGCCCCTGCTCTGTGTTTTGTCTATGAGCCTGAAATCTGGTAAGCTTATGTAAGATGTCAAGATGTACAAAAAAGTCTCTTGGAGCAATATCCCAAATCCAACAGGAAGTCAGCCATTTTAAAATTAATGTGTCATTTTGGCCACATTTTCCCCTCTTTTCAGGCCTCGTACTTTGACGAACTCCTCCAAGGGATTTCATCATATTGAACCAATCTCCAGTGTGTGGAATCTAAAGACCTTTGTGATGTTAAATTGTGAAGCTTTTTACGTTCAGGGAAACGGGGTGGTCATGTCGGCACGTGGAGTTTCAATCACTCGCCAAAAAGCAGTAATCTGCTGTCACTCAAAAACACAATGTCCAATCTCTCCCAAAGGTCGCAGGTGTGATGAGACTCGAGCTCGGAAATGTTTGTTATGCCATTTGTCATTAATGGTTAGAGCGCCACCTAGTGGGACGACTATAATAATGGTTGAATGAGATGAAATTTTAGCTGGTGGTTAAATGCATGAATTCCATCAATGTGACATCAGATCGGACGCACTGGTTTTAGGAGTTGGGCTTGGCTCGACGTGCTGGGGTGCGAGGGCCCTCGTATCACTGCTTGCAGCTTTAATTATTATTATTATTATTTTTCATTGAAATGAATTGCCTTTTTGAGGGCTTTAACATGCTCGAAAACTCTTGGAATTTTGCACACATGCCAGGTCTGGTGAAAAATTTTGTATTTTAATGGTTTTACATATGAGCACTGGGAAATGGCTCTGTAGCGCCACCTATGCCTTGTTAAATGCAGCCCTACGAACACATCGTTTTAGCTACATGTATGAAATTTGGCACACATGTGTATCATGCCAAGACGAACAAAAAAGTCATTGGGACCATTGACGCAAACCCAACAGGAAGTCCGCCATTTGGAAGTGAATGTGACATTTTGGCTCTAATTTTGCCATTTCCATGCCTCAAACTTTTGCGAACTCCTCATTGGAATTTCATCGTACAAGCTTCATATTTGGTCAGTGTCAACTACACACCTGGGCCATGTTAAATTGCGGAGCTTTTGAGTTTTCGGGATACGGTGAGGCCGTGGCGCCACGGCGAATTTCGATGACTCGCCATGAAAATCTTATTGCCTCTCGTTCTGTCATACATTGTCCGACCTTGACCAAAGTGGACACATATCATAAGGATCCACCCCTGAATATATTTCAACTGCCATATTTGACATCAGGTACAGCGCCACCTAGTGGGAACAGGAAATGTCATGTTTTACACTTTGGGATACAGAATTGTAATGGGTGACATCTGCAGCCTCAAATTTCTCCAGGAAAGCCTTAAGGAGTTGGTCTTGGGTTACAGAGAAAACTGTGAGTTTTCGCTGAAGGGTGTGACCCCAGCACCATGGCGAACATTGAGGTCTCGCCATGAAGAAACAAATTAGTGTAACTGAATGAAATCCAATCTGATCAGTACCATAATTTACAGGGATGATGTCAGACCCGCCCTGAACAGATTGATGTGCCCATTGTCAGGAATACGTAGAGCGCCACCTAGTGGCACCAGGAAATGTCATGTCTTTCATTTTGTTGTACTGATTTTCACAGGTTCATCGTGGCCACCTCAAAAGTGGTGAGTATCACCATCAGTCCTTCATGATGGTTCTGTGCGAAAATTGTGACTTTAAACTGAACGGCGCACCCTGGTGGCAACGCGGTTCACCATGAAAGACGAAGTGGCTTTTGAGGGGCTTGGAAAGTTTAAAAAGTCTTGGAATTTGGCCCACACCTCCAATGTGATGAGGGCTTTGTTGTTATCTGATCATTTTCCGTGAATAGTGCAAAATGGCTCCACAGCGCCCCCTACAAAATTTCAAAACATCAGCCCCTGCTCTGTGTTTTATTTATAAGTCTGAAACCTGGTAAGCTTATGGAGGATATCAAGATGTACAAAAAAGTCTCTTAGAGCAATATCCCAAATCCAACAGGAAGTCAGCCATTTTAAAATTAAGGTGTAATTTTAGCCACTTTTTCGCCTCTTTTCAGGCCTCATACTTTGACGAACTCCTCCAAGGGATTTCATCAGATTAACCCGATCTCCTGTGTGTGTAATCTAAAGACCTTTGTGATGTTAAAGTGCGAAGCTTTTTACGTTCAGGGAAACGGGGTGGCCATGGCGGTACGTGGAGTTTCAATCCCTCGCCAAAAAGCAGTAATCCGCTGTCACTCAAAAACACAATGTCCAATCTCTCCCAAAGTTCGCAGGCGTGATGAGACTCAAGGTCGGAAATGTTTGTTATCCCATTTGTCAGTAATGGTTAGAGCGCCACTTAGTGGGACGACTATAATAATGATTGAATGAGATGAATCGTTAGCTGGTGGTTCTAGGCATGAATTCCATCAATGTGCATAGCTGGACTGGCCATCGGGCATACCGGGCATTTGCCCGGTGGGCCGCTGGCGATTTTTTGTTTTTATGGGCCGATGGATTTTTTTATTTTTTTTTTTTTTAGGAAGGGTATATATAATGAAAGGTGTTGGATTGGCCAATTGGTCATGATCGACTCTGGGCTGGACCAATTACAGCCGAGGAGGCCGAATGCACCCTCCCCCTTGTTCAGCAATCTTATAGACGAACTAAAGAAAATGGAGAACAAAAAAAGGAAAGGAGGTGTTTATGAAAATATCACTAAATCTGTCATTTATTAATTTTAATATTAATTAATGATCATGTCTCACCTCTAGTGTTCTTGGTCTTAATTTAAGGTTTCTACCATGTGTTGTAGATAGTTCAGGAGGTTAACTCGACCAAGCAGTCTTTTTGTTTCCGCTATGTACTGTTTAAAATCCAGAATAGGGAGGATGGTGTAGGTTTAAGTTTATTAGATTGATACATATATACCAACAAGGCAGTGTACATCAAAGCAGTTGTTTTCATGCAAAGGCTTTATGGTTTTCCTATAGCGATTGACAGATGACGTGACTTTCGCGCATTGCATGCCAGGAACTCGTGGCAAAACAATCCAAATACCGCATCAAATGCAAGCATTTGCAGCACCGCAAAAACGTTCATTCTCCGGTTCCAATACCTTCTTGGTTTTTCTTTGCCGCACAAAAAGGAATGTACAAAACTAAGGAGAACAATGCCGGACCATACAAAGACAGACTCGACGAAAAGGCAAAGAAAAGATACGAGGAAAAAATCAAAGGAGTGAGAGGGTCAGACCCTTACGAGCACACAAAGTGGACAAAAAGACGTTAGCGTGCTGCCCAACTTTAACCACGCTCAGATTTATAATTATATGGATCTTGGGTGAGTGCATACACTCATGAAGTTTTAGTAACTTCAGGTCACTGCAACAAGCCCGGTACAGTTTACCGACGGATGGGTACAGGACCTTGAAATGCACCGTGTAGAACGAAAGACCATGTACAAACAAAGGTAAGTTTACCAGTCTCACAAATCGTCTTCATAAATACACAATCGTTAACCGTTTATTAATATAACCTTTGAGCTCAACGGTAATTAATTAGTAGTGGAAATAATTTCTGGTGACAATAATATTGTATGTTGTAATCGCACTGGACAATTAGTGATACAAAACAACTGTTTTATCCTGTGAATAAAAGTATATGTTTTTGTCAATGTACCCTGGTAATAACAGAAGCGAAACGCAATATTATATACAATAAATAAAGAAGCATAGCGTGACAATTTCTGTTCAGCGCCAGACTTGCTTGTAACCTATATCACCAATTATGTTAAGAAAAATGACGTATTAAGTACTACAAAACACTGACCTTTGTGGGAATGCTTGGAGCAGACTAACATGTGAGCTGGAGTGTTCTGAGACGTTATATTTGGTATATCTAGACCATCCGTTGGCTCTTACTTGAAAACATGGCTTAAAAATTTCTCTTCAACGACATAATCCGATAAAAAAAAACCCGATCTCTTTACCCGTCGGCTTCCCGTGGCTGTCATGCGACCGGCTATTGCAGTTAATAATACAACAGCTTCTTGCCATTTTTTGGGTTTCTTTTTATCGCTGTGTAACTGAGTTCAATTGAAAGCCTGCGTGCGCTAGTACCTCTTGCCTCAAGTTCCCAGAATCCTTTGCGGTTTTACCCCTGAATGACGTCACATTTTCAATCTCTATCCTGGTGGGCCGGTCTCTAGTCAAAATGCCCGGGCCGATTTTTTGTCCCAGTCCAGCCCTGTCAATGTGACATCAGATCGGACGTGCTGGTTGTAGGTGTTGGGCGTGGCCCGACGTGACGGGGTGCAAGGGCCCTCATAACGCTGCTTGCAGCTTTAATTTATTTTGCATTTAAAAATGCAATAGCTTAATCTCATATCAAAGTCAACTAAGTGCTGAAGGATAAAGGAAAAATTATAAGGTCATCCATCAAATGTAAATGCTGAAAACAAAACTAAACAGTGACTGAAAGTGTAACACATTTTTAAAAAAAATGTGAAAAACAGCTACTCCACTGGAGACAGACCTCAGTGTCCTTTGAAAGTGTTGTGACAGTGCAGTATTCATTGCTGTTTTTCCTTACAACAACACCGAGTCTGTCATAATGTTAGGGGTAGAGGAGGTTGTTAATGCATCTATTGCATCTATATCTAGGTGAGCAGGGGTAAATAAACAATTAAAAATCAGTTATAATTCTTGTTAAGTTTTCAACCAATCTTCAAGATTTGTTACTACAAATTCATTTGTGATGCTGGATGCTAACTGAAACAATCGTCATTTTATCTTCTTTGAAAGTTACCATAATCATAATCCAATCACACCACTCCAGTTGTCACTGTCATCGCCCACGTGAGCTCACGAAGGCACAGGGAACCTTCCCGCTCATTTACCGGAAGAGAAACATTTGTATCTCTCCACCTCACACACTAGTTCGCTTTCCATGCCCACCAAAGCTGTGACATTTCATGTTCCAAGGGCCAGTTTCATTATTCCTTTACACAAAGGTTGATGACGTTTGGGTTATAGTCTGAGGTTGTCCATGGACCCTAATTTTTCAGCACCTTCACAAGGATAAAAATACAAGAGAATGAAATGCAAATGATAAAATGAACGCTTACCACTGTGAAGATCTTATAAAAAAGTTAAACTCTTTATTCAACTTAGACTACTGAAATATTGTCATACAAAAATGGTGTTTTTGTGAATAGGCGATTGTTAGAAACATCGGGGGTGCTGACAATATAGTTTAACTTCTGAATGCAGTCACATTGTCAGTAAAATTGTCAGCCTGAACAGATCCTGTCTATTTGTCTGACTGTGTTTTTGCCCTGTCATCTTCGTTTTATCATCTACTCAATATTTACTAGCTCTGTGTGAATGTACCCCTGTTGAGCTGGCTCTTCCATCACAAACTGCTCTATCAAACCAAACTGACACATCTTTTTCCCATTGTCAGAACCTGATCAGGATGCACATCTGTTTATCCCAAAGGCTGCTGTTTCCACGGTGATTCTGGCAGCTCTCACGTACACATTAAAAGATTGAAACCTGGGTACATCACTTCACCAGCTGGTGTGACAGAGGATATGTTTTGTACCCAAATAGAAAGGAGGTCATTGGTATTCCCTTTATGTCAAGATGTTATGATGTATACTCAATCATCAAGGTAAGAAAATCCCAGAAAGTTGACTGTACATCTGGACGCAGTGCTTTCAGTGGAGAATGGCATACTATGTACAGTGATCTCAGCAGCAGAGGGATGGATTCAGACTCACTCCAAGTATGTGGACAAGTGGGTGAAGAATTTGTCTGACAGACAACTCACTCAAGCAAAGAAGGCATGTTGTGAAAGGGTTGAACTTTGCTGTCACGCCAAGACAAATCCCACTAGTGGAACTAATTACAGGCACAGAATCAGCGGTCAGAAACAACAACATTATGGAAGCAGAAGTGAAGCAACTGCGGGTGAAAGTTTTAGCCTCCCTCAGCAACCAAAGTCCCATACAAAAATACTGACCCAGGCAATGCTTACAAGAACAGATTGTTTGAAACAGTTAGCAAAGTACAGAACTATTGACCAGACCACATGTTACACATTATACCCAAGGTAAGCTATACCTAGTTTGTATCATTTACCTAAGACGTATAAACAGTGGATCATACTATAGACATACACATGATCCATTCTGTGTTCAGAACACAATGAATTTTATGGAGCAGATGAAAGGTGTCATTACAGAGGCAGATGAAACAATGCTCTGTTAATGTTCGATCTTTCTTTGCTTGTGTTCCATTTACTTAAGCACTGGAGATAGTTCATGAGAAATTACAGGATTGCCCCAATTCATGCCACAATTTACTGATCATTCTCTGGAGAGACGAATCACTCTCTTCCCTCTAGCAATCCGATGGACTCTGGGTTTGCCAGCTGAATGGCACCTGCCTGACTGCATTGTTCTAGTGTGACTAGCCAGCATAGATTCCTAATGTCAACCCAACAGAACACCTTTGGGATGAATTACAGTGGAGACTTCAAGCCAGGCCTTCTCGTCCAACGTCAGTATCTGACATCACAAATGCACTTCTGGAAAAATAGCTTCATTAATACTACAATAATATAATAAATCAAATACATCAAATTGTTTTAAAACATTAACTTAAGCTCTCAAAAACAAAAAGCACAAAATAAATAATGTCACTGAAAAATCATTAAAAACAACAATAAACAAAATAATTCAAAAACAAATAAACAGTCAGATAAATACAATTCAATATCCAGGACCCAATATTCTAATGCTTATAATTCAAACACTATACTTCAGTACAATCATATTAATAACCGCCATCCAACAGGCAATACAACACTGTACTTATAAAAACAATAAATGAAAGACTGCATCTCCAAAACATAAGAATATCTCCATACCTGCAACACAGAAATATGGATCTGATCTGTGTGTGTCACGCGCCTGCCAGTACACCTCTCCTGACGAAGGAAAAAAGAGTGCACGCTGTTAAAAAAACTGCAGCGAATACGCTCACAAGCTGCTAGCGATCAGGCTAACTTAGCATGCTAGCATTTCAGCTGTGTTCTTGGCTAAAACTCATTAAAAACGTATATTAGCAAACTCCGCCCTCCACAAAACTTATCCCGAACGAGTCTCTTAATGACAAACAAAAACGCTGCGGTTCGGCTGTATTCACATTGCAGCTTGGGCTCTGAACAAACTTTAATTAGCAGAGAGCAACGTGGCAGTGACTTACCTCCGGCCATGCTGAAAGGAGCTGTGACCGGGGCACACATGCACACGCCTACGTCACTACGCAGCGCACACACACACGAACGCACACAGACTCAGATCACACAGGTAGGAGAGTGAGATGCAAAACGACATATTTAATCCAAAAAAAAGGGTGTTTTGGGTGAAATTCACAAGTATTTAACACATATGTTACATTCACCCCCCCTGAATTTCACCAAAATCACTACACATCTGAATGGTACTGCAATACCAAGAGGCACAACGATGCTGAACTACCATCACCTCCGGACCAGGCAACCCAAGGATCTTATCCCATAGTTCAGTTAAAAAACTATCCGTAAATGGATTAAAAGAAGTTGGATAGGTTGATCAGGCCTCCAACCCTTTCAGAACACAAAGGTGCAGCCTACACCTCATCAAACGTGGTCCCATTAAACACGCACAGCGAGTGCGTCATGATGCCTCAAGGAAATACACATTCATAATACGCAATGGGATGACCAAAAAACAGTCTATGTCAGAGGCTGAGCCTCCCGTGGCGGTAGCAGGCCCCATGTAATAGGCTTCTGGATCATGTTTTCTATCAGCCTGTTGACTGACTTTACCACCCGGCCTGCTCTGGTAACCACTCTGCCTCGAACATTGGCACGGTCAGGGTCATGTCTTGGCAAGTTGGATGGCTGCCCAGGATACGGCCGACCAGAGGTCTGATTCATGTCTGAGCCAGAAACAGGAACAGCCTGCGGATCAGCAGCATCCCCATGACAGGCACCTGGAGCAGAAACTGTGCCAGACTGTGTCACATCAGAGGTAGCGGAACAGTCAACCGGAGTAGGAAGAGCAAAGTGCTGGGCCTGACCAGAAGGGCTTGCTGAAGTGTGAGGTGTGCAAGTCTGAGAGTCAAGTAAGGCATTGGCCACATCCGACGATCCGTGGACTGTGAGGCATGCTCTCCTGCCACAGAATCCCCATCCACCCCATGGCTCAAATCTGAAAGGACCCACAAGGAAGTCCTCCAGATCCCCACAAGCACTGAGATCCCCCTCACTGGAGAAAATATCCAGGGACTGACTTCCCAATGAATCCTGAACAGGAAGGAAACTCACGTCCAACAGAAGGTTTCTGTGTACAACCTTACTCTGGCCTGAAGAGTCAGTGATCCTGTAAATGTGGGTCCTGGGATGCCTCTCCACAACAGTATAAACCTGAGGCTCCCACTTGTCTGCAAGCTTCTTCTTGCCCCGCTCGCCTTTATTGGCAAGCAGCACGCGATCCCCAACATTCAGAGACACACCCTTGATTTTCTTATTGTATTGACGAGCCTGACGCTCCTGCTCATTGCTGGTGTGCTCCTGGGCGATCTTGGCAGCCTCAGACAAGTATGACAGAAGAAGCTTGGAGTAGCTGTTAAAGTCCACCACAATGGGATCATGCAAAACAGACTTGAACATAACATCGACCGGTAGTCGTGGGACACGGCCGAACATCAAGTAGAATGGGGCATATCCAGTAGTCTCGTGAACAGTTGCATTATAAGCAAAGGTCAATGTCTGAATCTGCTGCGGCCATTTCTGTTTGGCTCTGAGAGGGAGAGCTTGCAGCATATTGCCAAGTGTGCGGTTGAACCGCTCTGTGCCACCGTTGCCCATAGGGTGATAAGCAGTAGTGTGAGACTTGGCAACGCCCGAAATCTGCAGAAGCTCAGAAAACAATTCACTCTCAAAGCTGGGACCTTGGTCAGAGTGAATACGCTCAGGAAAACCATATACACAAAAAACAAAGTCCCACAACTTTCTGGCAACCTGTTTGGCAGTCTGCTTCTTGCACGGGAAAGCAAAGGCCATCTTCGTGAAGTGGTCAGTCGCCACAAGCACATCAACAGAGCGCTTCTTTCTGTCCTCTGCTGACCAAAAGTCAATGCAGATGAGCTCCATGGGAGCAGAGGTCTTAATGCTCTCTAATGGGGCTCGTGCTGCAGGCTCTGGAGTCTTGGCGAGTATGCACCTTCCACAGCACCGAACATGCTCCTTCACATCCCTCTCCATATTGGGCCAGAAAAAACGTTGCGTTGCTAGGTGGAGGGTCCGAACTTGACCCTGGTGCCCTGCCAAATCGTGGACACCTTTCAAGGCCTGCGCCCATAAATTCGCTGACAACACCAACTGGAGTCTCTTTGTTTTGCTCACAGGGTCTCTCGTCTCCCTGTAGAGAATGCCATCCTGAACATTGAGCCTCTCCCAGTGCTTCAATAAGGCCAGTGCCCTGGAATCCATATCATGTCTCTCACACCTGGAAGGGCGCCTCCTGCGGGCTACGAGTGGCAGGACAGCGGAGATGATAGGATCTTGAAGTTGGTGGTCCTCCAGCTCATGCAAGGTAAGTGATGGCAGTACATCATTGCCAACTGGTTGCAACTGCTGAACAAGGTGGAGAAGGGAGGCAGCTCTATTCTCCGCAGCGGTTTCCCAGTAATCATGGTGAACCAAGGTAGCCTTGACTTCCGACAAACTGTAGGAATCTGCTGAGGTCAGAGCTGGAGCAGGTTGTTGGGCAACCTGAAGATTTTGGACACCAACCCTGAAAGCATCCTGCACCTCATGAGCCGCCGCACCTTCCGCATTCCGCACCAAGTGCTCATAGGGCTCCAGAAGTAAGCGCCCACCAATAGAATAGGTGAAGGGGTCACGACTGAGTGCATCTGCTACAACATTCTTTCGACCTGGGATGTACCTCAAATCAAAGTTGTAGGATGACAGCTTGGCCACCCACCTTTGTTCAGAAGCGTCCAGCTTGGGCTTGGTCAATATATGAACGAGCGGGTTGTTGTCAGTCCACACTGTGAACTTGTGCCCCTTCAACCAGTGGCTGAACTTTTCAGAGATGCTCCACTTCAGGGCCATGAACTCTAGGCGAAGGGCTGGGTATCTCTGCTGTGACCTGCTTACCACTTTGCTCGCGAAAGCAATAGGGCGTGCCTTATCCCCGTCGATAGGCAATTGTGATAAAACCACTCCCAGTCCATCCAGAGAAGCATCCACAGACAAAATGAATGGTCGTGAAAAGTCAGGATGAGCCAACACGGCACAGTTAAAGAGGTCGTCCTTCAGTTTATGAAAGGCCTTGTCACACGCAGGGCTCCAATCTGCAGCAGTCAACTTCCTGAACATGCCAGCACCCCTCCCAGCCTGACTAGTCCGTCCCTTCCTCTTCTGGCCAGCCGTCAGAGCAAACAGAGGCTTGGCAATGGCTGAGCAACCAGGAATGAAGCACTGATAGAAAAAGACCATTCCTAAAAAGGACTTAATCCTTTTCACAGAAGGAGTGCAACCATCCTTCTCCATCAGAGCTTCCTTTGGCATCTTGGAAATAGAGCTGGGCGATATAAGATTTTTTCATATCACGATATGTTTTTTTCATTTCAGGCGATAACGATATATATCACGATATAAGCCAAATAACTATATTTGTAAGATTTAAATGTGCCGTTGCTCACAAGTAAAATGTGAAATAATTAGCAGCTTGTTTTAATTAAAATATTTATTTCCCATAATAAGTTCAACAGGGTAGATGTACTTAAGGAACATGAGACTTCAGTTTCAGATAAAGGCAAATATTGTAAACTACACAAAAGGCAGCCGCTAAAGCGTTTAAGTTTCAAAATAGAACAAACAAAACAGACCACTAAATTGTCAATTCCACTTAGAAACAAAATTTTAATTCTAAAAATAAATCTTAGGTCGCTTTACAGAAGAACAGACAAAATTGACTAACTTTTGTCAATATCAAATAAACTGAGAACTAAAAGGAAATTCTCAGGCTACGTCCACACGTACACGGGTATTTTTGAAAACAGAGATTTTCCGTTTTCGTTTTAAAAAATAATCCCGTCCACACGTAAACGCAGAAATAAAGGAAAACGCTGCTAGGAACATGCCAAAGCAACAGGTGGCGATATATTCCTAACCGTGTAGAAATGTTGGCCAATCAGAAGTCTAGAAGCCTCGGTAGGAAATAGTAAACAAAGATGGGGCATAGAAACAGAACCGGGTCGTATGTGTCGAGGGACAGTAACTATGTGTGTATATGTAAGCATTTAAACACTGCAGAGAGTACAATTAACAGTAACAGTATTGTAGAAATTCATTTCACCGAAACAATAACGTGGCGCACAGTGTGACGTCAAAAAAGGTGCACACCTTTGACGCTGCGTTTTCTCCGTTTTTCTTGTCCACACGTAAATGCAAAAACGGAGTTTTCGAAAATATCCACCCTGGCAGGCGTTTTTAGAAATCTCCGTTTTCAGTGACTGAAAACACCGTTTACGTGTGGATTTAAAGATGCAAACGCATAGAAAAATCTGCGTTTTCAAAAATACCGAATGCGTGTGGACGTAGCATCAATCTCTCCTTGTTGTATAGCTTAGCTTTTCAAACAGTTTTAACAGTTACTTTAGTCTGACAAAAGCCGAATGACGAATTAGCGCTTTCAGTCAGAGATTGAGCATGCACCGCTTTATTGTATATCCAGACTTGCTTTCGGCACAATTTACAGTGCGCGCTACTCTGTTTTTTGTCAGACTTGAAATAGCCGAAATACCTTCACACTACGGAACTTCTGTGGCCCTTCTGTGGCCCTTCTGTTCGACAAGCTCTCCGGCATTGGAGCCATCATCTGTTTTTTCTTCGGTAACCTTTGCTCACGCTCTCGGTTGATTTTTCTCTAGTCGGCAAACTCATTTCCTTCATTACCTGGGCGGCCCGGCTGCAAAAACAAATACACATGTGCGCCTTGGCACTTGTGCTGTACGTAACAAGTCATGTGACGTGACGCTGCGGCTGTGATTGGTTCGGCTCTGCGCTACTTAATTTGGATTGGCTGTTCTTTTTTTTTTTTAAAGAGGACAAGAGAGATGAGGTCTATCGCAATAGTTTAATTTTTCTATCGAGAAAAAGTTATTTCGCAATACATATCGTTATCGTTTTATCGCCCAGCTCTACTTGGAAATCACTTCCACCTTAGCTGGGTCCACCGACCAAGAAACTTGACTGACTTCCGCAGCAGATGACACTTCTTTGGACTCAGCTTGAGATTGTTGTCTCTCAACCTTTGAAAAACAGCTCGGAGCCGGCACAGGGCTTCCTCTTCAGTGGGAGCAAAGACCAGGAGGTCATCCAAGTAGCAGAGCAGAACTGGTGAAGTTGAGGTCACCAAAGATGTTCAGCATCATGTGCATAAATGAAGCTGGGCTATTGCAGAGCCCTTGTGGCATCCGGTTGTATTCGTACAGGCCAACAGGCATTGTGAAAGCGGTGTACTTCTTATCCTCCTCACACATTGGAATGTTGTAAAACCCGGAAGTTAAATCCATCGTGCTGAAGAAGGCATTGCCCCCAAGCGCGGCAAGGCAATCCGCTTGGTGAGGGTGGGTGCGCATCCCAAGAGTTTGCGCATTCAACCACCTGAAGTCCGTACAAATCCGCAATCCACCGTCCTTCTTCCAGACCATGACGAGGGGGGATGCATACTCGCTGATGGATTTGCGAATAATCCCTTTCTCCTCCATGTCAGTGAGTACCTGCCTTAGTCGTTGGTAATGAGCAGGAGGCACTCTTCTGTAAGGCATGCGGAATGGGCGTTCATCAGTCAGGTGGATCCGATGTACAAAGCGTTTAGCTTCGCCACAGTCAAGCGGGTGTCTAGAGAAGATGTCCTCATACTGCTCAACTAGCTCAACAAGCTCTCTCTTTGAATGTAAGCTGGCATGGCATGAGTCAATGTCAAGATCACCCAAACCGAGGGAACACAACCTGTCATTCAAGTTAGCCTCAGTAGCGGCTGGCCCACTGACTGGTACCTGGGCCATACTCGCCATCTTGCAGGAGTCCTGCGGGAAATCAAGGTCCTCCACCGCAAGGCAAGATGAAACAACAGCAACCCTCGAGTTGCGTTTCAAGGTTACTGGTTTTGCGGAGAGATTGGTCATCTTCAATGGCACCCACCGATCACCCCACATGGATGTGATCACCCGGCCAACAAGAACGTCTCTCAACCCCGACCCAGAGGTGCAAGGTTCCACGATGATCGTGCTGCCTGGAGAGACTGGCACATTGCTGGGCAGCCTACCCCATACCAGGTGCTCACACTGTGGGAGTAGTGTCACAGCACGAGGCAGTTTCACAGTGCCAATTTTGTCAGGAACCTCCTCACCCCTCCATCTGGTGGTGCACGACATCATGTCCAAGAAGTGCTCATAGTCAAGGAGCGAGTGCTTGCTCCCCACAGACACAAGCTTCCAATAGTCATCAGAATTTTTCATAACTGGCATCAGGTACTTGAGGACATTGGAGCCGATGATGAGCTCATCACGCTGGCCCGACACCACCAAGACTGGCACCATGCACTTCACACCGTGGACAGTAAGTGCCAAGTCATAAACACATTTTGGGCGGGTCTGCTTCCCACCACAGCCAACCAGCACAATACGTTCTGCTGACTGCGGTTCACTCACAAGAGCTCCAGCTTCTCTAAGCGACTTCTCGGCCTCCTCACTCATAGTGCAAGCCATGGACCCGGAATCCATCATGCCCCTCAAGTTAACCTTGTCATTCACTGCAACTTGGGTGTAGAATAATTCACTGAATGTAGGCACTACTGCTGGTCCCTGAACCACGACATGGTATCCCTCTGGCATTGTTGAACAGGTGCTGACATAAAGGAATTCAAGATCCGATTCATCATGATTGAGGGTATTAGGTTCATCCCCCACACTGCCCCTCTCCAAGTGTGGGTGTTGGGGAGTAACGGAATACATGTACATATTTAAAATACCAAATATGAGTAACTGTATTCCGTTACAGTTACCGTTTAAAAAGGTGGTATTCAGAATACAGTTACTTTGTTGAAATAAATGGATTACACGGCGGTCTCTTCCTGTTTCATATGTTAGGCTATGCCCTCTCTATTTTTGGTAATTCCACGCCGGTGGAAACCCAAACAAAACACACATTAAGAGGTTCTAATGCCTGTGTCTCAATCTCGTGTCTCATAATGACGTGAAGAAATATTTTTTAAAATGATTTAATATGAAGGCAATAGGCAGAGTGTTACAGGCACAGCCCTAAAGAATGTAGCCTCATGGGCAGTGTAGTCCATGCTGCAGGGAGAATGGACTGCCATACCCGTTATGTGTCTGTGAGTGAGGGAGGGAGAAAAAGGAAAAGTACGAGTTGTCACCGAGCAGAAACGGGAGATGGAAGAATGTAAATATAATAATAACCACTGCAGCCAAAAAGAGTGCCTGACGAGCCCAGTTGTAAGTAAGCTATTAAGACTCGGCTGTACACTGTGTTCATGTTTTCCTCTGAAACAATAAGTTCCGTTGGAGCAGCCTTTCAACGCCTCTCTCTGTCTCTCGCTAGCAAAGTTGACCCAGACAACAAAGTAAAGCTAGTTTTCGGCTACGAGCCCGACATGAACCCAACACGAACCCGACGTATTAGCCAGAGGTCCCTTTACTACAGTTCGGAGCTGCATCTACTGTGGGCCCTCTGGATGTCTGGGGCCTGGATCTCCTCCATACCTGCTTCATGCCCTGGGGGACGGGGCTATGGCTCCCCACACTCCGTAGCAGATCGTTACATGGAGAAACCTTTTGAATACAAGCATGAGCGTGCTGTTCCACACAGGTGTTCACACAGGTGTTCACAGACACAAACTACACCTTTTTTGGCTGCTACCTCAAAGCACATTGTGCGCTGTCGATCTTGCGTGCTGCACAATAACATTTAATATTTAGTATCTACTGTTAGCTAGTTTATTGTGATGGTGTTGTATTTATTATGTTGCTCTTGTTTGTTTGTTTTCTCTTCTGTTTTTTTTTCTTCTCTCGACAGGTCGTCCAGGTGTTTGTTTTTCTTTTTTGTTTGTTTGCTTTTCTGTTTTTCCCTCTTCCCTCCTTTCTCACCGTTTCTTCTCCCCTCTATTTTGTCTTTCTCTCCCTCTCTTTCTTCATTCTTTCTTTCTCCCTCCCCTATCCCCCAGTCATGTCTGTCCCGTTTGTAACAACTGAAAATAAAATAAAATAAATACATAATTATAATAAAGGTCAATCAAATGGAACAATATGGCAAGGCCATGATGATCCACTTGGTAAAGTATATCCGCTAGGCATTTTTTGGGGGCTTTAGACAACAATTCTGATGGCTAAAGATCCAAACGGGACAGGCATAAAAAAAAAAAAAAAAAAAGTAATAATAATAGTAATAGTAATAAATCACACAGCAATAGTACACTCATGTAGTTGTAAGAAGCATGATAATATATTAAGTAATCCCAAGTATTCAGAATACGTTACTCTCACTGAGTAATGTAATGGAATACGTTACAAAATACATTTTGGTGCATGTAATCTGTTATCTGTAGTGGAATACATTTTAAAAGTAACCTTCCCAACACTTCCCAATGGTACTGACAGGGACTAGAAAGAGAGAACATGTTTCTCCTGTTTTGGCTTCCCTTCATTGGCTTCCTGTTAAATCCAGAATTGAATTCAAAATCCTGCTCCTCACATACAAGGTCTTAAATAATCAGGCCCCATCTTATCTTAATGACCTTGTAGTACCATATCACCCTATTAGAGCACTTCGCTCTCGCACTGCAGGCCTACTTGTTGTTCCTAGAGTATTTAAAAGAAGAATGGGAGGCAGAGCCTTCAGTTTTCAGGCCCCTCTTCTGTGGAACCAGCTTCCAGTTTGGGAGACAGACACTATCTCTACTTTCAAGATTAGGCTTCAAACTTTCCTTTTTGCTAAAGCATATAGTTAGGGCTGGACCAGGTGACCCTGAATCCTCCCTTAGTTATGCTGCAATAGACGTAGGCTGCCGGGGATTCCCATGATGCATTGAGTTTTTCCTTTCCAGTCACCTTTCTCACTCACTATGTGTTAATAGACCTCTCTGCATCGAATCATATCTGTTATTAATCTCTGTCTCTCTTCCACAGCATGTCTTTATCCTGTCTTCCTTCTCTCACCCCAACCGGTCGCAGCAGATGGCCCCGCCCCTCCCTGAGCCTGGTTCTGCCGGAGGTTTCTTCCTGTTAAAAGGGAGCTTTTCCTTCCCACTGTCGCCAAAGTGCTTGCTCATAGGGGGTCATATGATTGTTGGGTTTTTCTCTGTATTTATTATTGTGCTATTTACTGTACAATATAAAGCGCCTTGAGGCGACTTTTGTTGTGATTTGGCGCTATATAAATAAAATTGAATTGAATTGAATGTAGGACATCTGAAAGTTGATGTCTGCCATTAACCATACGGATCAGTATTTAAGGTTCGACTCAAATCATCCACTGGAGCACAAATTGGGTGTCATGAGGACTCTGCAACACAGAGCAAACAGCATCCCCACAGACACAGCAGCCAGCAAAGCAGAAGGACATCACATTAAAGAGTCCCTGAGCAATGCCATTATTCCAGCTGGACATTTGTCAAAGCTGGAAAGACACCTAAAAGAATGCTCCAGATGATCCAGGACAGAAGAAGGACAACTGCTGCCTAAGCAAAAACCATTAGTAACATCACCCTTTACAACTCTGAACCTACAATCAGCTGAGACTGAAGAAGTCACTTGGATGAGTGATGAAACATTTCAGTCACAGAATCAACTTTCTAGGAATCGCTTTATGCCAGTGACTATAGTGCAAGTGTTACATAAAAGCAATTAAGTTAGTATGAAGAAATTATAATTTTTATGCTAACAACACCAAGAAAGCAGAAAAAAATAGTTTGAGTAATCATTTTGGATAAACACACTAAAGCTTTCTTTGTTTGAAGCATAATCCTGTGCTTGACACTGCAAGGTTTTAGTAAGACGTAATGGCAAGTTGTGACTGTTGGTGTGCATGACACTTCATGCTGCAGAGTCCCCAAAATGCAGACATTTTTTAAACTGAGAGCTTAAAGATTGTGTATCTCACTGGATGTGCCTCATTAAGGACAACACACACCAGACGCATACAGCGGCACATCACACCATCTGTATATTATGGACCCTGTTGTCCTGCTTGTGCAGGGCTTTCCGATGCTAAAGTGCAGGGTTAATGTGATGTTTCTTGTACAAGTATATTTTTTACATTTGTCCATTTTTGGATCAAAATGCACCTGTCTGCTCCCTTATGGGGAAGTAAGCCTATCTGGTGCAGATGCAAGGCAGTGTTTATTCTGGCAGATTAATAAGACACTCACTCTCAGCGCAATTCTTAGACAGAAAAAAGATCAGAGGGCAATGCAAAAATGGATCCAAAAAACAAAAACAAAAAAACGGAGTCAAAACACGAAAAGGAAAACGATTGGATGGCTAACACATTCAGCAAGCCTGGGAAAAGGCAACCATAGAGAAAGGGATAAACACGTGTCTCAGGTATGTGGTGAGGATCTGGGGGCAGCTTGGAAGGAGCTTTTTCTCACGGGTTTAACCTGAAAGATGTGCAACGTGGGATGAATCCATATTGGAGAGCCATACCCAAAGGCACAGAGCGGCTGGGTTCATGACTTTGGGGATAGAAACTGAGCCTCTAAATTGACAGTTGGATTGCAGATGGAAGCCAGTGAACGCAGTCCTAAAAGACTGAACAATTGTTTTAAAAGAGAGAGGTCAACTTGTGCCTCCTACTGGAGACGATGCTTCAGGTAATCTTAAAAACATCTATATCAAAAGCTAATTTAGGCAGAGACTTAGATAATTAGGAAACAAATGACAGGATGATGGTGTCAGGTGGAAGCAGTCCATTTATTTTTGCAGGGATGATACATGATATCTAAAAGCTAACTCGGTAGTTGTAGTATAAAACTAGACAGCAGTCCAATCCCCAAAGCACTAAAATCAAATATTTCATCAATGCAAGAAATTTCCAATCATGAATAGTAATGCTGGCACATTAATTTTTACACAACTCAATGACAGCAGACGTGAGATTCTTTCAGACACATTTTGAAGGTAAATTGACGTAGCCTTTAGAGACATGTGGCAAAGACCAGATATATGGGTAAAAGTGGGTTCAGAGCACGGACAGGCACCCACATAATCAGTGTGTAAATTTACTGTGCTGTTTTCTGTCTTTCCTAAACACATTAGGCCATAACGACATGAACATTTTCAGAAAACAAAAAACATATTGGTGAAAATCTAGTAAAACAGGCTGTAGCCCTGGAGCTCGAAGCTATTCATCAAAAATAATAATATAAAAATTTGTGTCTGAACAAAACAAACAAATTCAGACAGCAAGTTATTCTTACATCACAGTTTGTTACAGTAGCTGTGTTGGTCAATAATGCAAAACATATGAGATTAACAAAGGCTCTACACAATTGTGTCAGTCTGTTCTTCTCTGCTGGCCTGGTTAATATCATGTAACTTTTATAAATTTGTTCCCCTTTTCAGATAGAAAAACCCATGGTGCTGCTTTCAGGGAACACAGGACATCTTTAGACTTTTGTTTTTGTGGCTGTTACCATTTATTATGTTTCAGTACCATTGTAGTCAAAAGAAGATTGTATTTTCCATATGCAGCAATTTATTTTTGTTTTGTGGCTGTTCTGTAGAACAGCGAGAGCTGCAGTAGACTTCAGTAAAGAGGGGAGCAGACATGTGGTGTTTGCTGTGTGATAGGCAGGATTGGACCCAAATAGAGGATGCACAGGACACAGAGGGATGAACTAAGAGTCAGCTTTTATTGTGCTGTGAAAAACTCAAATACAGGAAACAAGAAATGAAGCATAATAACTAGAGCTAACCAGCTGAGGACTCAGGAAACCGGAAAACAAGAAACTAGGAGCTACGGAAGAAACACACAGTACAAAGGCAGTACAACACCACAACTAACACACAAAAAACACAGGACTTAAATACACAAGCAGGATGACGAGAGGATGGGGAACAGGTGGTAACACAGCTGGGGCAAATCGGACCTGACGAGACAAGGGGAAGCAAAACCAGATAGACTGCACATAGGACATGGACTATCAAAATAAAACAGGAAACACACAGACTTAGGACATACGAGCATAACACACTAACTGGAGACATAGGGAACAAAGTGACAAGGGTGACTAGACATGAGACACAGGATACAGGAAAAGCATAAAGTAGACATGGGAACAGAGACTAAACACAGGGAGGAAGAAGGGAGGAAGAACAACAATCACTAAACTAAAGAAAAACAAAACTATGAACAAGACATAATTAAATAATACAATTACAGGGCCTGAAACAAAAATACCGGGTTGCAGACCCAGTACTGTGACAAGACATCGATGACAGCTTGACACTGATTAATCAACGACAGCATGAAAGGAGAGGCTGGGATGGGGCTGGGTTCTGAGAAGAGATATTTTACTGTTATTTTATCATTGCATCAGAATCATATAATAAGCATTGCATTAAAGCATTTATTGAAGCTATTGACATTACATTAAAGTTTGGATGACAGTGATTGTTATAACCTCATGTTAATCTTCTATTTACAGGTATTGTCATAATCCCATATTAACATTTTCTATTACAGGTGCAGTGATAATCATTTTGATATACATGCATTGTATTTTTGTGCTTGCTAAAGAGGGGGCTCGGTCAACTAGCGGAGGGTCGGAAGCTTTGTTCGGCGCGAGGTCCGAACAATCTATTGTGTTGAGGACTTTGAGCTATGGAAAGAACACGCTTACAAAACACATATACTATGTGATTTATTATTATCCTTTATTCATTTATATTCTTTTATTAAGCTTTGAATAGTGGCATTTGATTAGAACATTTATTCAACATATTACATGTATGGTTTCAGTTAGGTTATTGCACACATGAAGAGTTGGCCTCTGTCCTTATAGACAGAGTGGATGCTGAGGTGGAGACACACACACACACACACACACACACACACACACACACACACACACACACACAAACAGTAGTTAAGACTCATGTTTAGGTAATAGTTCAGATATTCAAATAATAGTTTGCAAAGCCTTGTAGCTGTAAGATTATGTTTGCAGAAGAGACAGTTTGTTCTAGGGGATAGGCAGAGTTAGAAGATTACCGGGAAGGATCTGGCCTCGGGAAGAAGAAGATGTTCTTTTAATGTGTTAAAAGTTGTCAACATTGATTGTATTGTAACTACTTTACGCATGAGGGGGCGTTCCAATACCCTGATTTTCATAAAAACTATTGTTGTGTGGTTTTCGGTGAGAGATCGGATGCTGTCTGCGTGCAGTGTTCATCTCCCACACGTGTGTTCATTAAAATCATCGTTTGACTTGACCGGACCAGTGTTGTTATTTTGGTTTTCCTCTTGTATCCATCCCCAATATTTTGAACTCGTGACAGTTCCAAAGTGGCGTACAGGTGTGCAGAGCAATGAAGCTTACATAGTAGCATGCCTTGAGCATGAAATCTGGCATGTATAGAAGGAGGAGCTGAACCATCAGCTGATTTTGGGCTGGAACTGAGATCAGCTCATCTGATCCATCAAATCCATTCACCATAACTAAACCAGTGCTTTACTAACACTTATCTTATTATCTTGGATAAAATGGGCCCCATTCATGATATCTGTATGAGAAATGTCCAAAATTTCAGATATTACACTGTAAGGCTGTTTTCCAGTCAGTAACAACTTCAAAACTGTAACTTTGTGCTTGTATCAACCTTCTCCAAATGGCATCAGGTTGTATAACAAATCCTGATCACACATTCAGGGACTGCTATGTAAGGTGTTCAATTATCATATAGGACTCCCTGAAAGAAGTGATGCCCGCATCACCTAGTCTCTGGTCTGTTGTTACTCATGTTTCCATTCTTCCATTCTTTGTATGTTTCTTCTAGTGCTGATCATCTTTTTATTCCTTCACTTTCTTTCTGCCACGTGGTGTGCAGATAGGATGGCACAAGTGTCTTGCCCAAGGACACCACGACCGAGACTGTCGGAGCCGGGTCTCGAACCGGCAACCTTCCGATTACAAGACGAACTGCCAACTCTTGAGCCATGATCGCCCCAATATCACTTATTTAATGCAGGACTATGCTTCAAACCAGGAAAGTTTCTAATATTGAAAACATGCTTGTGTTGCGATATCCACGTCTATGTAAAAAGAAGATGCAACAGGAGCACCTTTTCTGCTTCTTCTTGATGGATTTCCAGTAATAGATGTAGCTTAACTATATTATAGCTGCTTCAGTATTAATCATCTTCCAGAAAGATGCCCTGATTCGCTTCATTTGTGTCAATTAAAGTGTCTTTGCAAGTGTTATGCAAGTCTTTTGGTTTTAGGAGATAGAAGCAGAGAAGCAGGAATGTTTTGAAACACCGCTGCTGGAAAGTAGATCCACAGGATTATGAAAGGATTTTATGTGTGTGAGAGGGATTTTAATCATAATGACTAAAAAAGGCCCTTCAGGAAGTTTAACTGTGTAATGGCTTTGTGCCTAATGAAAAACAAAGATCACTGTACTCCAATTTTGTTCTGGACGCTGCTGAAATCCATTTGTTCTTACACACACAGCAGTTAATAGCAAGACTATCCTCCCAGCAAAACATGTTGTTTCATTTCTATTGCCCCAAGGAGACAAATCCCTCAGTTGAAAAGAGCTCACATTCCAGCAGCCATGGGAGGCAGGCAATGTGAGTGTATCTGATATTAAAAACTCACTGAGCTTTATAACTGTTTACCTATCTTCATGTCCATGCCCATTCCTGATTGGCTTACAGATGGTGTATGCATTTTTGCCTTGCAGCTTGAGTCTTTATTGATAAGTGATCATGGTTTTCAAAGAGCTCAGTCAGTGGGGAAACATGTTAATTCTACTTGATTATTCTTCTTTCATTATTCTTTTGAGCTTTGATGTCCCAGATGGATGCATAGCCTTCTAGCATAGAAAAGTTGAGGATGTTTATTGAACTAAATATATAAACCATGTAAATGACCTGTAAATGCTCAGACATAATTCGGTAATATTTTCACGTATATTTGTTTTTAAAATATTTTGGTTTTATTTTGAAGTTCATGCTTTTACAGGAAGCTAGCACAAAGAACAGGATAAAGGCTTATTAGTAATGTGAGTTTACGATACGGTAAAAGGTGTGTCTTAAGAAGAGAAATATGTTGCTTGTGTTAATTAGTACCTGGCTGACAGTGGCACAAGTTTGTTACTGTTTCCTTTAATGTAAGAAGTTATGTGCAATCAAATGTTGTTTAATAGAGTTTATGAGTAGTTGTAAGCTAATGAGGTAATATAGTAAATTGAGTGACATAAATATGATGTGCATGCTATAGTTTATATGTGGGCAGGAGAAATGTGTGTTTCCTTGATATTTTAATGTTATGGTAGTAATATTTTGCTTTTTGTTATTAGCTCTTACGGTGTCTTTATTGAATCAACATCTCTAATAGAAACTGTGAAGCATCAGTATAGAGGGTGTAGTGGCAATTCCTTTTGTTTGACAAACCAAACATCCCACAATTAAAAGTCCACAAGCCACTGCTGCACTGAGATAATATTTTGTACGCAGGCAAAAGAAGTCCACTGTCCAAACTTGAAAGTTGCGTTTTTATGGTTTATTCATCCAGTTTGGCAAGCAATAACAAGATCCACTTTTTTGATACTTCCTGTTGCTTCTCCTGCTCTGGTAAAAAACCGTAGGCCCACCCCAGTGCATGCTGGTCCTATACCAGTCTCTTTATTTATAGAAACAAAATGGCCCTACAGCTCTAACTGACTGATTTAACAAGGTAAACACCAAACAAACAAAACATTGAAACAAATATTAACCTACAAATAAACTTGTAAATAAACCCAAAAATGTAAGTAAACTAACAACAAACTTTAACAAATTTCAAAAAGATAAAAATAAAGAACAAATAGCTCCAACAGAGGGTTTTCACCTACGTCACGTTCTGGGCGGTAACCTGCATGCGCGGCCATATTGGAGGCACTCGGAGGTAAACACTGCAATGGATCAATGTCTGAAACCACAGAAAAGCTCCTCAAAATGCGTTACAGATGCAAAGGCATACAGGGAAGGACTTAGTCCGCAGGAAAGGGCACGATATTTGGAAAAATTAAGGTTTATTGGTGCTGCAGATCCAAACGAGTTGGCTCCTTCATCTTGGATCAATGACGACCCGGAGAGTCTTCCATCTATTGCGTATCCTGATATCGTCAACTACCTGGTTTTCTCGCCAAGCCCATACACAGCAGAAGACCTTAAATCTTATAAGGTTTGGAGGCCTATAACCAGATGGTGTGTGGATGGGTGAGGGAGATGCAGTATCAAGTCATCAGCGACAGATGTGTTGTGAATGCCAAAGTAAGTAATGCAATAACATCTTTAATCAACCAAACCTTAACTGTATGATATCATCCCTTACCAAAAAGTAGCATACTTCGAGTATATTTTATTAAGTATGCTTAACTATAGAAAAGAAATGAGCAGAACAAATTCGGATGTTGTTCAGATTTTTGCCTTGTAGATCCTGGTTTAGCTTCGCTAACCACAACTGCCTCCTTTCCTCTGATAACTTTCAGCATTGTTCTCCCTGATTTGTAATACCTTCTGGCAGTCTATAAAACTGCAAATGTTTTTCACGTTCTGACCAATTGGTACAGCCAAAAACACGGCAATAATTCACCATTTCCTTTCGTTCGGCGTTTGAAATCTGTTTGAGTGCGCGCGCTTTGTTTACCTCCAGTATTTCCAATATGGCGACTTCCAATTTGATGACGCACCGTGAAAACCCACTACAAGAGACCATCATTCAGCCAGGGATGCTACAGCCACACTGTGTACACATGCTCCTGCTGATGTCAGATGGAGCTTTAGGCTACGTTCACACTGCAGGTGAAAGCGCATCAAATCCGATTTTTTTGACCCTATGCGACCCATATTCGATCAAGGTATGACAGTGTGAACGGCACAAATCCGATATTTTCAAATCCGATCTGGGTCACTTTCGTATGTGGGACTGAATCCGATACATATCTGATGTTTTAGAAAGCGACTGCTGTTTGAACGGTCATGTCACATTAAATCCGTCTTTTACGTCACTGACACAAGACAGACGCCAATTATCAGCGCCGGAGAAGCGCCGGAGAAGACATCGCGAACGCTTCCTCGCCATCCAGTGTAGATGTCAGTGAAACTGTTGGGAAGACAACGTGAACATTTTATTTGTACTTTATAATCTGCAGATTCTGACAGAAATCTGCAACTATCCTTTGAAGCACCGCTCCTCTCTAAAATTGCAATAAGGATAATTATTAGGTTATTTACATTATAACAGAATAATTTAAAGCAACAATTGGGAAACGTAAAGTCCGAAGTCTTTATATTAAGGGCCATCAGTCAAACAATATTGTTTGCTCTGGGTCTAAACAGAGCGCGTTGTGTGTGACGTCTTCTTTTGCGCATGCGGGCCGCTTTGAGCGTTCACACTAAAGCACGTTTGCTGTCGCATTTTATTTGTAGTGTGAACAAGCAGACAAAAAAAAATCGGATTTGATAAAAAAATCGGAATTGAACATTAAGACCTGCAGTGTGAACGTAGCTTTAGTTTGACTGGATTCAAGGATTTCTTTGCTACAATGGATAATGAATCACATATGGTGGTTTCCTGCTGCTTCTCTTGGTAACATCGTACTCAGTGTCAGTATCATCATAGTTCCTTAGTTTGGCAAATGTTGTATTTGTGTCATTTGCGGATAAGGTGACTGTAGATTTAAGAATCCTGCATCCTGGTGCTGACTGATTGACTGCCACCTTAGAATCACTGATGTAATGTATCACAACATATCCAGAACTTATGGGGATTAATGTAAATCTGACTAGAGTTTTTTTTTTTTGTAATTATTATTTATGCCTAAAAAACAACAAACTCTAGAACTGAAGCCAAAATGACCAAACTTAAAATCTATAGATCAGGGACAATTTTGAATGTTACATTTTTGGACAAAGTCTCGGCATCATTTGTAGTTTCTTTCCACCATCACTGACGCTGTTAATCCAGAGTCTTTACATCTTAATACTGCCCAAAGACAGTGTAACAAAGCCTTTTCTGATGCTTTGCTATACCAGGAACATTGTGTTCCACATCTGGCGTACAGTGTTTACACTGTTTACATGACTGCATATCATCAGCAAGATTTACTAGTTAAACTAAACTTAAATAGCAAAAATAGCCCAGACTAGACTTGAATTTGTCTGAGACCATATATCGAGGAAAAAAAAACATTATTAAAAATATGTAAATCTAGAGAGAATTTGTTTTTCTGGTTTGTTGAATAGTTGTTATTCTGCGGATGGTCCCAGTATATAAGCTCAGTCAATCTTTCAGAACAGGTATCTGTTATCATCGTATGTGAAGATTCAAATATCTGCTGAATGAATCCAAGTGTACCAGCTATGCAGTAAACTTTGTATACAGAGCACATACACAAGTGAGAAGAATGTAGGAACACTGGGTAGGTGCACATACACTACCAGTCTACAGTGTGCGTTGTTTTTTTTTTTCTTTTAATTGTTAAAATTTTATCGTTGTTTTTCACATGTGACCTGGTTAAAAAAAAAATCACGCCAAACAACACAGTCACAATTAAAGGTGGAACATTCAAAAGAAAAGAAAAGAATACTAGCATTAATGGTTGTTTGTTGTTGTATGATTTCTAGTTATACTGTACTATTAATTACTAAAGTAATAAAGGGGGCGAGGGGGTCGCTCCAGCTGTGAAGCTTTATGTTCAGAAAGCAGTTTTCAGTCTCTTTGGTCTGATCCCAGTTAAGTGTGTGTGTGTGTGTGTGTGTGTGTGTGTGTGTGTGTGTGTGTTTTAAGATGAAAGAAGGAATTCAGCACTCTGTGACATTAGGGCTGCGCTATGATGCAGCTGTTGCATACAAAATGTACGATGTTGTCTACAGCAATCAGGCGTCCCATCAGGTGGTGAAGCAGGAGAATACTGATGAGCTGTCTGTAGGGGAGAGAAGCCACTGAGAAGTCTGGCTCAAGTGATGAGAGTGGGAAGCGTGTAAGTGCAATGGCAGTCATTACATATTTACTTGTTAAGGGACCCTGCTTGAAAGTGGCAGGTAAAAACACATACACAACGTCACACTTCACATCCCTGCACAGTTTCAATTCAACTGTCGAGTGATTTGTTTTCTCCCCCTTGATCCCTTTGTTTGTTTGTTTTTATGTGGAATAAAAGGATATAACATTTTCAGTGTATACCACTGAGTTTTCCAAAGTGACGCACACTCCTCGACATATGTGAAACTCACGCCTTGTGTCCAATTTCCATTTCTGCAAAACAAGGTGGTTGGCCAAAAGATTACAGAAAAAGAGAGATCTTGGCAGTTGTTTTTTTCACAGTTATTAAAACAGGAGGGAGCAGAGATTAGGACACATGTAGCTAGCAAGGAGTCCGAAGTCATGCATGACCAGAGCGGTTTCAGTTTTGAAAAGGACCAAAGCTGGTTTCTCTTTATGCCTCTTTCAAAGAGAGAACGTTGAAAGTAGCAGAAAATGTATGACACTGATTGAAACATGCCATAATGTGTTTACGTACTTTACCTTAATCAGCCTGAATCAGTTAGTTGGTTGATTATTTTGGCATGGTGAACCTCAACAGAGTCAACTGCAAGTAGGTCTTTAGTTGGAGATGTGGTCTCTTTTCAGTGTGTACTTTTTTGGCAGTGAACACACTGGAAATCATCAATCTGGAGCCTATCCCAGCTGTCTTAGGGCGAGAGGTGGGCTACACCCTGGATAGGTCACCAGGCTAACACATAGACACAGATAACCAGTCACACTCACACCTAGGGGCAATTTCGAGTTTCCAGTTAACCTGTCCCCACTAATGCCTGTCTTTGGACTGTGGGAAACTGGAGTACCCGGGAGTACCCCACCCCCGCCCCCCAAAAATTGCAACAAACAAACAACCAAGCAAATCCAACACAATTTAAAGGGGTAGAATAAAAAACACTAGCTGGGTTGATCAACATGAATGTAATATGTATTTTACATGTATTTTAGGACCCAAGAGGCACAGAAAGTGTTCAACAAACTGAAGCATGGGTGAAAAGTAGGAGCTGTGACAGTTATAGACAATGATACATCATTTGAAAAAAATATGTCTGTCTTGAAAATTAGAATTGTACCTATAAATTCCAACTAAATGCAGGATAAACAAAAAACATACAGTATATTGTATAATAGTTATAATAGTTGGAGTATACACTTTTAATATTAAGTAGCTATAAAGATTTACTAGTAAGAACTGCAGTCTGGGTTTATGCATATAAATGCCTAATAGAGATCTTATTAGCAAACTGAGCACCAAAATCAAAATTTTTTATACTAGAAGGTGTAAAAATGGGAAAAGGTGCACAGCTGTCTGTTGAATCTGTAAAGAAGCCAGATGCTCTGTGCATTTATTTATTTTTGAAGTTTAGGCATTTTCAATCAAACGTTTCCCTCTAACTTTACAGACACCTACATTTAGAGTGTGCATTCATATAAAAAATCTCTTTATCCTGAATATCCTGTCCAGTCAAATGATTTCGTGTTTCTTTACTGTGCACGCACACACACACACACACACACACACACGCTCACTCTCTCTGATTATTTGTATGTATTTGCATGAACAACCCTCTGACAATAGTTTTCCCTCGGATGTAACTAATTAGTGGTGGATATTGTAATAATGTCAACATCTAAGTGCTTTATTCCATGCATTATGATCAGCTTTATTGTCCCAGCCCTATTCCCCTTTCAGTTTTCCTCCTGGCTTCACCCATCAGCAACTCAGGGCCCAACGCCCAACACAACGGAGGGATAAACGATTCGGCTTTGTGTGCTGCCACTTCCTCATCAGGCGATAAGACTGTGCTGATTAAAGAGATTACTTCTGCATGACATGTCAATAAATCTGCTTTATGCTTTGTGTGGAGGCTGCAGTACAGCACAGGGATCCTCTGAATGATGGTGTTGCTTGATTGTTGCTGTTTTGTGTTGTTCCCAGCACAAACTTTATGAGGTGGGGAACTACCCCCACATGAGGATTACTGTTGCTTTCAGGCACAAGGAGCACTGTGTTCTCACTCCATCTGTTTGCATCCACCTAAACTCATCTTCTCTCTGTCACAGTTTATCTACGCTCTGGCAAGAAACAGCCAGCGAAAGCTGAGCCCTCCTGTTTGGAACCAGAGCTGAACACTTTGACAAAACCTCTACTTGATCGTTCATATACAGGATATGCTTTTGTCATGGAAACACTGATTAGCTCTTTATTGCCCCCTTGAGGAGTGGGGTGTGTTACCTCCACTAGGGTGGGAGAGTACATGTTGTTCACTGAGACTTTATGTTTGTGCCAGCTGTGATAAAGCAGGTGAATCTAAAATGTTTAAAATGATTACTGATATCATTGTTTATGATGACTGAATACTTCTTTCTCTCTCCCATTAAATTAGTAACAGAGTTCTCATATTTTGCCTTATTTGGCATTTGTGCTGCATAAATATAATGAATGGAAAGTTAATGTCAAAAGGTGAAAGCTACTTCTTGATTTGCAGAAATTTGACACTATTTAGCGCCACATTACCTTTGTCTTTCCCAAGAAACTGTTCTCTGTTTAACTGGGAAGGAAAGTAACAATCTTTGGAAAACTTTTACTAAAACACAGTAAATGTGGAGATATCCACTTGATGTATCAAATCTACACTAAACAAATGTGGACCTACCCTGGGTTTTGACCAGCATGAGGAGGAGAGATGCTCACTGCATATCTACAGTACTTTTCCACTGATATCAGAAAAAATGTTTGCAAGGAATTTACAGGGAAAGACTAAGTTGGGTAGCTGGCAGGGAGGGAGTTAAGCTGGAGATGAATGGAGACCAGGGCAAGGTTTGGAACAAAGAGCAGGGGCAAGGCTGGGCTGATGTCCAGTAGAGTGAAGCTGGGGGGAAGAGTACAAAGGTATCCAATGAAAGAGGGAGACAGGTCAGGGTCAGGAAGGCTCCAGGCAGAGAAACCGTTTTAGTACCAAACTTATTGAAACGGCAAAATATTTGATTGAAGAACAAAGTCTGGCAGCATTTTGAAGTTGGAATCGGGTATTTATTGCAGATGATGATGAAAAGCAGCTGGCAGCTTGACTTTCTGTACAGCTGACTCTGTTCTTGTAATCAAGTGCACACACACACACACACACACACACACACACACACACACACACACATACACACAGGGAACGGGGAGAGAGCAGGAGAGGAAGCTGCCAACTAAGAAGTAGAAGCAAAGGCGAAGGAAAGTTTTGAGTTGTTTGTTATTGAAGGCTCATTTTTTCGGTCAGTTCACATACGTAACCTGGTAACCTGATACCTCAGGCAATCAGCCTGCAGGTGGGATAGTTGTAAAAGTTTGGATGAAGGTAAAATGTGTTAAAAGTTGAAAATGGGGTTCCTCTAAAGTTAAATTTCAACTGGAGCCAGAGACCTAGAATGAAAGACCAGCTGGCAGGCAGAGCATTTCAGGAGAACCTCCTGAAGGCAGCGCAGACTGGTGTGGTGACAAGCAGGAGGCAAGCAGTGGGGGGCAGAACCCCCCCCAGGGTGCTTGGACATAAGGATGACAGTGACTGTGGAGCCCCTGGAGGTAGCTCCATTCAGTGAAGTTAAAATTGCTGCCAAATACTGCAGATTAGTGTCGGCTCTAGTACAGGAAGGCTGGAAAGCGAAGCACTCTGGCACCTGCAGACAGATGTTCCCAGAGACTGAGGTTGGCAGGAACTCTTTGTCTTGCCGGACAGTGGCCCTAAGAGCCAAGTGAGGATACCTCTGAAAACCTCTGACAGGCTGGTTCATTGGTGTAAGAAGAGAGCAGAAACAGGAAAACTCTGCTACAGTAAACAATGAGCAGGTTGGAGGGATAAGTAACAGCAGATCAGCAACATGTAGCTCCACAGCCAAAGACTCCTCTAAAATTTAGCAGGAACACAGAGATGGAGAATAAAGCAAAATGTAAACATGAGGGTGAAAGCACAAAGTTAACAACATGCACTTGTGGCAATGATTACATGTAAAGTGAAAGTGAGGAGGAGAGGTGTTATCAGATGTTCCCCTGGACGTCTGGGCTCACAGCAGCATAACAAGACGGTTCAGGATCAGCTGATCCAGCCCTAACTATGAGGCTTATCAGAAAGGGAAGTTTTAAGTCTAGTCTTAAAAGTAGAAAGAGTGCTTAGTTCTTAAAACTCAACTTGGGAGTTAGTTCCACAGGAGAGCAGTCTGTTAACTGAACTCTGCTTCCTTTTTTCCAAACTTGGTGAAAATCTGAGAGTGTCTTCCTACTGGCCCCATATCTCAAAGCCAAAAGGAACGATTCAACATGGAGATGTTAATTTAATAAGTGAGGTAATAATGCCTTTGTCGTTGCTCTCATCTCTCACATTCAGTCCACCTTCACTACTCTAGTAATAAATCTGCAAAGCAGTAAAATAAGTGACAGTTTTCCAGATTGGAAAATGAAGGACACAAACTCATAACTCTGGTACTATTTTCAATTAATCATGTATCAGGAAACGCATTTGTCTTCATTACATTCGCTTGTGTAGTGTGTCTCTAATCAAAGCTGGTGAGAGACTGATGGAGGTATAGAGCAACGAAATTGTAGAAAAGAACAAAACAAAGTAAAATAAAATCACTCTTGCACAGGGTAAAAAAAAATTGATAGTTTGCTGTTATTTTACTCTGCTGCATATGTAGTGTAGTAGCTCACCTCATCGCGTACTTTCTGCTATCTCTGTTCACCTGTGAATGCTTTCATTGGTGACACCTGCATGCTAACAGGCATATTGTCCCATTTGTCGGTGTGATGGAGGCCATTCGGATTATCCTGCCCTGAAGTGTCGAGATGAATCTCTTTATGTCACAGCTCTGATCTCTGACTGTGATTGGTCGCCATCCTGGGGTGACACTTTGTTGATGAGGCTCCAAGTAGAAGAAAGCATTCAGGAGCTGCTGGGCATCCTGTTTGTCCCAAACACAAATCCTCATCACAGCCCAGCAGAACTAACTCGGCTGCTGTCCTGGCCTCACCAACAGTTACTACACAAACAGTTTGATTATTCAGGTGTCAGTTTATTCTGTTTGTTAAAGCTGATGTGGTGCCTGGCTTAAGCACAAGGTTTACTTCAACACGCCATGTTAAAGCGGGTCTGTCACTCCCAAGTAATATTTTGTCAGCATGCAGGGTTAGTATTTGGCACACAGAGGCATATTTGACTCCAAGCTGAAATATTTTGCTAAATCTAACCTTTTAATTTGTAGTGTGTAAATCTAACAGAGTGATTTTTATTGCCTAAATCTAAAAGATGAGTAAATATGAAAGAAAAATGAATGAAAATAGAACAAAAAAAATCCCCAAAGGCAAAAAAAGACAAAACAAATGCAAATATGAGGTCCCAAAAGAATATGAATTAAATTCTTGACTGACAAAGAAACCTTGTGCAGAACAATGAGATGCAAGTGGCATCTGAAAAAATTGCATTATATTGTATTGAGATTGTTGCTGTTAGTTGAAAATGTTGCAGGCAGCAGAGAAAATTTCCAGAAACTACAAGAAGTTGATGTGGAGACAGAATTTAGGGAACGCTTACACATGTAACTCCAAATATTGCAGCACTTCCAAATCAGGATAAGAGACAGGCACCACTGCTTCAGAGAATATGCATTTTCTAAAACCTTGCTTCAAGATATTTTTTCATGTGTCATTTGGTTGTTTGTTTGTTTGATTTTTGATATGGAGTTTTTCGTCTGGTCAGAGCAGAGCTACAAGTCACTGACTACAGTGACAGGCTGGTTAACTGGATACTTACTGTTGGATGAAGATGTGAGTGACTTACAGGTTGACTGATTGTGTTAAGCCATCTACAGCATGTGTCAGGGACCAAGCAGTAAGGCATAAAGAACATAGGTGTTTAATTCAAAAAAGGGGTTTTATTGACCCAGAAATATGAAAAATTATTTAACAAAGCCAAAAAGCTTCAACAGGCAGACCAATAAAAGAGGTCAACTCAATAAACTAAACTCAAGATAACAATTAACGAAACCTCAATCAAACATAAGACAAACTGACCTGCTGAAATGACGCAGGGAAACTTAAATACTGGTTTAGCTCAACCACATGACACACATGGGGGAAAACAAAATGGCTGCCATATAACCAACTAATACAAAACAATTAAACAAATTTGAAACACCCCCCAGGCAATGAAGCATGTAGTATCATCCAATTAGGCTATCAGTGGTACTTCAGCTCTCCCAGCCCTTTGCCACACTCCAGGTAACTCAGAGAAAGAAAGATGTATTAATAGAGCATAAAACAGAACGTTGACCTTGCAGTGTTAATATGTGTGCATGTCATATAAACATTGGAAGGTGTAAAAATAAAATGGAAATAAAATAAATTTAATAAAGAAACAATATTGGACAATAGGTAGAATATATTTATAGTAGTGACTGCAAAGCAAACTAAAGTGAATCAACTGGTGGTGAGGTGTGGAGCTTACCATGTGTGGCTTGCCATCACAGCATGCCTAGACTGAATATCTTATATCAGGCACATGCAGGGGGGGGCAGGAGGGGCTTGAGCACCCGCCACTTTCATGATGGGTGCCCAAAGTGCCCTTTTGTTGAGGCTTTTTTTTTGTAAATTTTAATTTTTTTTTAAAAATGTGTGTGTGCATGCGGAGTCCTGTCTGTGCCCCTTAAAAATAATATTTAACTATTAATCACAGTTTTTGCTAAATAAAAGGATCTGGCTTCCATCAGTCACATGATCACCATTAACCAATGATCGCCCTTGACAGCAGAACGCGCTGGTTACGAGCCGGGAAGTAGGTGCACAGCGTACACTGTAGTCTACAGCACACAGTAGTGTTAGCTTATTACGTACACGTTGGTAAGCTGTCTTGTGGCAACTGACGAACTGAAACAAATGAGCCATGCTGTGTGTGCAACAGCGCGACAAACATTACCTGTCCTTTTATTAACTGCACAAGTAGTGCTGGTCATAGCTGCTGGCTCACTGGGTAAGGCTGTCATGGGTCTGTAGCTCTGTCACCGTTTTAGGGAACATATTTAGTTTTAAAGTAAGTTACAGGGCTTTTCCTGCCTTTCTGGAGGGATTATATTTCACTTAAAATGATCTAATATGCATGTCCACATAATAATGGATTATTATAATTATAATATTTAAAAAACACGCTGTATTTTAAAGAACATACATTAAGAAACAGATTATATTAGATTTGTATTTTAAATAAGACAAAATGCTGATTTTACAGCAGCAAAATTATTGTATCTCTACAGTTTAAAAATGTAATAAGCTTTCTGCCTGCACAGAGTGGATAGTGAAACAAATGGAATCATCATAAATACATTATTTCATATTTATTACTCTTTTTCCCTCATTGCTTTATTATTGTAGCTCTAGTAATAAATAATAAGGGAAGGATTCTGGATCAGCACCATGATGGAAACTTGTGCCCACAGTATATACAGTATTCTGAAGAAGGTCTAAAATGTCACTGTGTGTGCATGCATGTGTGTGTTTTATGTATATGGATCTTTTAAATTATTACTCATAATATAACATTGTCCAGACATGGCTGGTAAGGACATGAGGAGGAAACAGTAGCAGCTGTGTGAGGTTACTAAAGGCAGTGGATCCCTCAGCAGCTGGATTACAAAGAGCACAGGTAACATTAACACATGTACCAGTTGTTGGAGAGGTATTCCAGTATAAAAATAATAATAAGCACAACTGAAATGTTTTGCTTCTATAACATTTTTCTGTCATCATTTTATTATAGATTAAATGTAAGAGTTGTTAAGTGTGCATAATTAAATAATAGTTTATTGCAATAGCAAGTTGTGCCTTGTTCTCAGATGGACAGCAAGTGGAGAGTGATAAATGAAATGAGGGGATGGAAGGAGGAAGAGAGGCAAAGAGTGATTCACAGGCAGGGTCTAGTTTATTTCTCACAGTTTCTTGTTGCCTTATGGTTCCAAGCGCTGTCACCAATCTTTGCATTTTGTTATTATCTCATGACACTTGTTTAATCAGCTACCATCTCTCCTATGGACTTTTTAATGTGTACAGTCTCAGATCTACAAAGCCCTGCCCTCCAGCACTATCAGCAGCAGGAGCAGCAGCAACCCCTCAACAGCAACATTGTACCCATCAGGTAAAACATAGGCTACGTTTGCTTTGCCTCACAACAGTGATATAGTATGATGCAATCCCATATTAGATTCTTGATGAATGTGTGTTGTTGTTATTCAGCCTGGTTCAATGTGCCCCTTTTTAACTTTGAGCACCCACCCCTTTAAATGTCTCTGCACGGCCCTGTTTTATATAACACACACGCACACACACACACACACACACACACACTCTTCATCTCTTACTTTAGAGTGAGATTGATGTCTAGGTTGTCTTTGTTTGACATCTTGGCTCCAGTCAGACCCTGACTAGCTCCTTTGGAAATGGTGTGTTTGTCTTTACATTTATTTATACTAGTGAGGACACTGTCTTGGTAGATATTGCAGTTATGTGTTCCTCACCCTGAAGACCTTTTACATTTAGACATAGAAGAGTTAGTCTTAGGATCGGGGTTAGACTCAGTGCATGATATTAGTTATTTTCCTGATGTAGTGACCATCCCCTTGGAATAAATGTAATTGTATTGCCCTCACAAATACATAAATATATAAGTAGGCAGCATGGCCATTACTCATGGTGCTCCTGCCTCAGTGGCTTGTGCTGTGAAAGCAGGAAGACTGCACTGCTTTCTTTCTTGCTCTGGTTTGTCCTTCCTTCCTTATTTTTTGAAGAGCTGTACTTTTTTCTTTTTGATTACACCTGAGGACACACTCTGCAGATTGATGGTAAGGACCAACAATAATTGCATGACTCTCTATGGAGCATTTTTCTGGGGTTGCGTCCTGACCTTAGAGGAGCCTGTAGGTCTTTTTAAAAAGGGAAAACAGTGTTTTCACTTAAGCTGAAGAGTCTAATTCTAATAGCAGTTATAAAGAATGGGAAAAATAAATGTCCTCCATATTTCTAAACATCCTAATAAAATAGCATGTATGCAGTTTCTTTCTTGGCCTCACAAAATTACATCTTCCACACACCCATCAGTTCATGACAGATTCATCATGAGCTCAGGGACCCATCAGGAATGCACGTATAAAATCTGGCTGTTAGTCATTTGAAGCATAAGCTAAATGTGCAAACAATAGTTCTGAACACATGGCCCATGTGCCTAAGCAGCAGGATCTTGGTTACTACTGGATTTTAGTGGTCGGCTTCAAGTTCGACAACAATTTCTTAATATTGGAATCAAGTATTGAAATAACACAGCAAACAGGCACAATAACATTTTTGTCAAGGTAGCAAAAAGGGGCTGAATAAACATGCTTCTGTCCTTCTCTGCGGGTGCTAGCAGGTGTTTTTTGGTGATGTGTATCAGGTCAGTATTCAGAGGCGGAGCCAGACATTTTATACACCCGAGGCTAAGCCCTAAAGCAGGGGTAGGCAACCTTTCTGATGATGAGTGCTGTCTAAAATTTCCTCAGAAGTCAGTGTGCCATATGATGGCATTAGCAATAAATTTAATAACGCTCTATATTAACAGCTACACACTATATAGAACAACTTTATAAAATTATATTTCTTCACAGATGTTGGCAGCTATCAGCGACTAGTTATCAGCTATTTTGAAACAAAAAAAGACACTTTTTATCCATAACAGCAAATGAACTGTACAACAGAAAATGCAAATGCTATTTATGGTCTCCTCACAACAATGATAAGAAAAATAAACTGGGCCAATATGGCATGTTTGTTAATACAGGGAGACACATGTTAATGTGATCTCTGGTCTCCCACTCAGAGACACAGGTCTCCGAGTGTCCAGCATTCAGACGGCTACCTGAGGACACTCATGTGAGAGAAAATCTGCTCACACAGATATGTAGAACCAAATACTGTCAATAAGGCCTCTGCAATGTTCTAAAAACAGTTAACCTTGTCAGGCAGTGATGTCCAGCAGGTGAAAATGCAAGCTCCATGAACACGCACAACTATGGATTCCAGCTGCATTCGTAGTTTTGCAAACTTTGACCCCCACAGAGTCGAGGTTTTCAGTTCAATCAGCTGCATTTCGATGTTGCATTAACTGCCATTAACTCAGCCAGTTAATGCAAGACAAATCCAGCTGCTCATTAAAGCTTCCTGGTTTGATCAGAAAAGAAAACATTGGTCCATACACCCGAAAGTCTCAAAAAAACCCTTGTGAATTCAGTCTCGAGTCTACGGATGTATCTGTGTATTTCCGTGGTGCTGATGCTGCGCTGAGCGGGCAGCTCCTGAAGCATTTGAAGTGTTGGAATGTGGAAATTTTAACATCGCTTGAAAAAACTGCCAGCTAGCAACGTCCCTCTCACCGGTAGGCTAAGTGATTTTTAGCCAATTAGAAGTTGAATCTAGTAGTTGGGGTTGTTAGCTAAGATACCATCATTAAGAAGGGGCACAACTAATGAGTCTATGTGAGCTAATTTGTGATGTGCACCACTGGCCCGGCCATTTATTTTTTAAAGCACCTTCTCATATTAATTCACTGCGTGTTGTGCCCAGGGCTGGACTGGGACAAATAATCAGCCCGGGCATTTTGACTAGAGACCGTCCCACCAGGTATTATAGGAAAAGCCATAAAGCCTTTGAATGAAAACAAACCCTTTTGTGACAGTGATGTACACTGGTGTTGGTATATGTATGATTTCTATACATTTTACATCAGATAAAAACTTTGGTTGTAAGATTAAGATAATTATTTATTAAAAGCGAGACATTTTAAATGAGAATAAGAAAGAAAAATATTTCTTTGTGCCCCCCTTTCCCTGTTAATGCCCTACATGGCCCCCTGGCAAAACTTTGCTAGACCCGCCCCTGCACAGTTTCCAGCTGTCAGCTACATAGAAAAGGATCCTGGTGTTATTTGTCTCTCAGAAACAGTTCATAACTTCCCTTCAACTCATTCATGACACCTAAAAGGTAAACCTGTTTCTCCATCACCTGTTCAGCTCTGATGATTCAGTAAGGATATCTCCTGGTTTCATCTTCATGCTTCCCTCTCACCACATATCTAAACCGATATAATGACCAGCAGCTTTTACAGCTGTGGCTCCAGCAAACATCAGCTGATACTAGAAATTAATATTCAATAAATTCTAACAACAGCTGATCAAGCTTAAACGTGCTGCTGTTGTTTAGCGCGACATCCGCTGGTTTCCTCTTTCTGGCGCAAAGTGGGCGATAAACAAACAAGAGAGAAAAGCCAATCAGCTGATCATTGATCAGTTTCAAGATTGAAGTAGCAACAGGAGAGGGAGGGGGAGAGAATGAGAGAAGAAGAAACAGCTGTGCAGCGTAAAGACAGAATAACTCCGGTTTGTGTCTTTTTCATTCTGCTGAAGTCCGGGAAAAACTGTTCCTTTTCAGCTCAATACGAAACGTGTAATATTTTCTCTGAATACGGGACGATTCCGTTTTTTAGGGGACGGTTGGCAACTACTAACTAACCTTATGAATAAAATAAAGTTCACTATCAGTAACATCATAGCACCCACCCAGCTGTATAGAAACTCCGTCATGCTAGCTAGTACGCAGTACGAGTTATTGTAACTGACTGTAAAAAGTCAGCACAACGAAAATAAACTCCACCTAAACTTGGTTTATATCTGACCCAGGCAGACTGCAGGTCATAACTTCTTACCTGAAGTTCAGTTCACCTGACACTCGGACCGGCCGCCGCCTCGGGTCTCTCCTCCTCCTGCCTCCCCTTTCCCTCATCCACCTGCTGGCCTCTGTGGAAGCTCCGCCACAGCCACCACCAAACAACTGGGTTATTTTTACACATCGGCCAGCATCTGGACAATCCACCACCTTTCATTGTTTATACCTTTACCAAAAAAAAAAAAAAAAAAAAAAATCATCGTCCCATAAAAACGAAAAATCACCCGGTATGCCCGATGGCATGTCCAGCTATGGTCGTGCCATCAGTTAACCCTTCGTTAACCCTCCGACTGTGGCACGTGTGCCCAGGGTTGCCGACCCCTGCCCTAAAGGGTGTATAAAGGAGGGGAGGGGTTGAGTTTTGTTTGAAAAAATAACTTCATATAAGAAAAAACTATATATCACATATGCAGCTTAACCTCCTAAGACCCGAACTCTTCCATGGCATGCATTTTTAATTTCTCTTTGATATTTGGGTTGATTGGGACCCGATGAATGTTAAAACAAAGAATTACCACATTTTTTTTTTTACTGATTTTTGTTTCTAAGAAAATGAGAGCCACATTTGAGGATATTCGCCACAATTTCAATAGAACAGTAGCAGTATAATGTCCTCGTAAGTGGATATCAGGCCCATGTAGAGCAAAATTGAGTATTTTGGTCTAAATAACCCAAAATGTGATGTCCACATATGTTGACGCCAGGTCCTAGGATGTTAAACTAGTTTTTTAATTAAACAGCAAGGCAGAACGAAATCAGGGCTGTTTCAAGATATGGGGATGAAAACCCCAATTCAACCTGACCCAGAACGGATCCAGAATTAAAACAGTACAACAACAGTTCAAAATCAAGACTACTTTAGGACTTAACCAAGACAGAACCAGAATCAAAACTAGATGACAGTAGCACTAAAAATCATCATAGACCTGCACTACACTGACAACACCTCTTTAATGTGGTAATATGAGGCTGTATCTTCGAGGCTTGAGTTTTGCGAACCTATCAATGACATTTTCAGGGTCAATATTATCCAAGTACTCCTTTTCAATAGATAATATGGTCAAATTATTGAGCCTCTCTTGTCCCATGGTTCTCCTTAGCCACATGTGGAGACGACGAAAGGCACTAAGGCTACGTTCACACTGCAGGTCTTAATGCTCAATTCCGATTTTTTGATCAAATCCGATTTTTTTGTCTGCTTGCTCACACTACAAATAAAATGCGACAGCAAACGCTCTCTAGTGTGAATGCTCAACGCGGCCCACACACAACGCGCTCTGTTTAGACCCAGAGCAAACAATATTGTTTGACTGATGGCCCTTAATATAAAGACTGTGGACTTTACGTTTCCCAATTTTTGCTTTAAGTTTTTTGTTATTTACATAATAATGTAAATAACCTAATAATTATCCTTATTGCTGTTTTAGAGAGGAGCGGTGCTTCAAAGGATAGTTGCAGATTTCTGTCAGAATCTGCAGATTATACAGTACAAATAAAATGTTCACGTTTCTCCAACGTTGTCTTCCCAACAGTTTCACTGACATCTACACTGGATGGCCAGGAAGCGTTCGCAATGTCTTCTTGGGGGCTTCTCCGGCGCTGATAATTGGCGTCTGTCTTGTGTCAGTGACATAAAAGACAGATTTAATGCGACATGACCGTTCAAACAGCAGTCGCTTTGTAAAACATCGGATATGTATCGGATTCAGTACCACATACGAAAGTGACCCAGATCGGATTTGTGCCGTTCACACTGTCATACCATGATCGGATATGGGTCGCATAGGGTAAAAAAAAATCGGATTTGATGCGCTTTCGCCTGCAGTGTGAACGTAGCCTATAAGAGCGCTCACAGCTGCAGCTACTGACAGGAATGGTTAGTGCAATTCTAAAGATGACCTTCAGAGTTGGGTCCTTGTCAAGCAAGTGGAAGGCAGTTGTAATGTCGTGAATGTGCTCTTTTTCCATGTTTCTTTTCATGAAGTTTTTTGCCACAACAAGTTCTTCAGGCTTTATCATCACATGGTAGTGTGCTGCAATGAGTTTTAAGGCATCGTCAGAAAGGAATGTTGGGGAGGATGGATTGCATGCCTGAATGCCCTCCATTATTTTCTGTCCAGCCCCTGAAAATCTGTCAGCTAGCTCCTGCAACATTCGGTCCAAACAAGAAAAGAATATCTCGCACCTAAACTCTGCTGAGCTTGTGAGATTTGGTGTTGCATCACAGCTGGACTCAAGCACAAATCCGTCAGTCTTTTCTGTTTGTGTCGTGCTCCCTGAGGAATCTGGATGTTGCAGCTTCTACAAATGTCCATGGCCTTCTCAAATATTTCCTCAGCAGCAGCCTCTGTGCGCAGATTACTTAGTGTATCAACTACCAACATCTTGTACTCCATTGCTTTGCCCATGTCTAGCCTTTCTCCCTGCAGGTAGTGGTGCAGGCCTTCGGTGATGCCAAGCAGCTGTGAGAACATGATTGACATGTACACAGTCTTGGGCTTTGACAGCTTGGACAAGATCCCTTTAGCAATAGGAGTGTTTGTGGCCTCGAGAGTTGCTAACACTGCAGAACTGTTGTTGAGAAGGGCTTTAACGGAATTTACTTGTGTCAGGAGTTTTCCTGTATTGCAACTCAGGTCAGAATAAAGACTCTCAGACAGACAGGTTAGCGTGTACACGGGTGAGACTCATGGAGACTCGCACCCCCTGCAATAGTTGTCAGCCTTTTATTCATAGCATTCTCAGAGACGTACAGGAAGAGATAAAATAGAACTGTGCTGCGTGCAGGCTTCCTGTTGAGTCTGCACAGAGCGTAACTTCCCCATTTAAGCTGAATACTAAAAGAGCAAACACATCCAGATAATGAAATGTACTTTTAAGCATAACATAATCAAAATCCCAAAATCCTAAAATCCCTTGACATTCCCACCTGTTGTTTGATCTTTCCTTCTATATATGTACAGCAACCACTAACATTGTATCAGTCTATGGCCACTTGTAAACATTTTTAGCCAAGACATCATAAAATAGTGGGTTTTGTGAGTATGTTATATCCAAGTGTCTATCTCATTATCATCTTCTTCATTCTGTGATAGGGTGATGTAAGCATGAATTGAAGCAGTCACCATTTTTGATACCATGTTCTTCAAACAAGGTATGACACATGAAGTGAAAAGACACAATAACAGTATTATAACACCAACAAAAACAAGTCCTTTAATCAGCAGGGACTTCCAAGAGCCGCTTAAAAGCCACGTAAGCCAGTCTTCTGTGTTTGTGGCATAGTCTTGTTGTTGTGCATCCCGAAGTTGTCTGAGTGTTTTCAGAGCATCAGTCATGTTGGATGAGTGTACATTATCTGGAATGTCCTCCTTTCTCGGCGAGAATCATGTCCAATGCTACCCTGTGTTGCATTACTGCAATGCGCAGAGCGTCAATTTCTTGATCCCGTTCGTCGTTGATTTTACATGAAGCATTCAGAACCTTTTGTCTTTCAGTCCAAAGTTTAAATTCCTCCGGGACATCGGAACCCCATATGGAATCATGCCGCTTGAGGTCTGGGGTGCTTCGTCTTTTCCTTGTTGTTGACGTTGATGTTGACGTGGCGTCCATGGTTATCCTGAAAGTGTGGTCTTGTGTCATGGTCTTGTGTCATGTCACGAAGATCTGAGTTGTCATGTGTCCATCTTGTCTGCAGGTGGTGTTGTTCATCTTCTTTCTTTCGGGTGAGTGTTAATAAACTCACCAGGAGTGCAACATTAGCCACTAGGAGGACGAGTGTCTTCATGATGACTAGACACACCTGTGACCTCTGATGAGTAGACTACCAGCAAGAAGAAGATCAGCCCTCCCTCCACCAATAGATCACCAGGAGTTAGGGGTGTCGGCGTCTAAACGTCTAGGTTGTCACTCACTTTTTTGCAGTGGCTTTGATGAATCCAGGACGGTCTTTCTGCTATTTTGCAGGCAGTAGGTGTGGTGAGCAGCACTTGATAAGGACCTTCCCACCTTGGTGAACTCCAATTTTTTCTTTGGAGTACTTTGATCAGGATCCAATCACCTGGTTTCAACCTGCAAGACACTGGGGAGATATCACTCGGCAGTTGGTTGTTTAGAACAATCTCTTTATTTTCAAGTAATTTATTCATCCATTCGGCTAGTGTAGTTTCTCTTATTGACTTATCTATGGGCTCACTTGTGATTGGTAGTGGAAATGGTCTACCGTGAATGATTTCAAAAGGTGTGAGTTTCTGAGAACTTTGTGTCAGTCTCATCCACATTTTTACCAGGCCTATACACTCAGGCCATGGTCTCCCTGTTTCTTCCATGCATTTTCTCAGTCTCTGTTTTATTGTGCCGTTAGTTCTTTCCACTAGTCCGGCACTTTGTGGGTGGTAAGCACAGTGGTGTTTGATGCTGAATCCTAGTGCTTCAGAGACCTTACTGATTACTTCATTAACAAAATGTGTCCCATTGTCTGATCTTATCAGAGTGGGGATGCCATATGTTGGAATGAAATGGTTGCACAGCCATTTTGCTACTGAGATGGCGTCCGCTTTTTTTACTGGATAGATTTCTGGCCATTTTGAGAATACGTCTATGATCACTAGAGCGTATTTTGAGCCTTGGCATTCATTTAGCTCAATAAAATCCATGTGGATTGTATGAAAAGGATGAGGTGGTGTGCATTATGCGCATTATGTTTTTGGCAAATCACGCATATTCTGACAAATGTCCGAAATTTTATCTACCACCCCTAGTTTTATCCACCCCTCCGTCCTGTTGACACATGATTGAAACCGTGTGTCAATAATGCTGCTGATGTGTGTAGGGATTTTGGTAGTATTGGTTTGCCATTACAAGTCATCAAACCACTTTCTAGCTGTGCTCCACATTTTAACCATTTCCTTTGTTCTGTAGTTGGTGCGGCTTTTCGTTCATTTATAAGCACATCAAGTGGTATTTGCATTGAGGTGTCAGACATTAATGTGTCTGTAGTTTGTTGTGCTGCTGCTTTTGCGGCTTGATCTGCGAAGTTATTGCCTTCAGTGACCTCTGAGTAGCCTTTCTGGTGTGCAGCACATTTACATAATGCTAACTGTTTTGGCAATATTATCACTTCCAACAGTGCCTTTAAAAGATTTCCATGTTGCACTAACCATCCCTGTATTCTGCCAAATTTTTGCAAAATGATGTACAGCTGCAAAGCCATACTGGCTGTCAGTGTATATGTTTATGTCTTGTCCTTCATGCAGTTGACAGGCACGTATGACAGCTGTGAGTTCTGCGCTCTGTGCAGAGTGTGAGGAAGTTAGTGCTTTTGCTTCTAAAATTGTGTCTACTGTGGTTACCGCATAACCTACACAGTTCCGCCCAAGGCTACTTTTGGACGCTGAACCGTCTACAAAGATATTAACGAAACCAGCCTGTGGGGTGCTGTGAAGGTCAGCGCGTGGTTGGGAAAAACTTTGGATTGCTTACAGTTCATAGCTCACAGCTCTAAAACTAGGCATCAATCATGCCTAATCATTATGTGTCACTGTGATCCACAAGTATGATCACGAATTTGTTTTCCAAACTTACAAAACAAACAAACAAAAACAAAAACAAAACAAATTGCCTATGGCATCAAGGCTTTGCGTTCATATTAATTGAGTGTAAGCTGCTTTCTTCATTGCAAGTGTTTGTTACAATAAGGTTTAATTCATGCATCTTATCACTGAGTTCTAAACTATCTCACTTCTGACTCTTTCCAAAAATAATTTCACATATAACAATTTGAGTATGTGTTGTCTGTTCATTAATATAGCTGTCAATCATTTCTGTCATTATTTTTACCTTCTTTTGTTTATGACATGGCGGACATCTCTAAACAATCATGAGTTCAGCCTTCAATTTCAACCCAATTATACCCTGTATTCTCAAGATTTCGCTTTTCCCAATTAATCTATGCTTTTGACGCTGTACTCAAGGTTCCAGGTTGAGAGAAATCCACCTGTATTGACACACTAAAGCATACAATTAATATCATTATCATTACTTTTCCTAAAACATTCATTCGCTTCATCTTCTTAGAGTTTAACTCGTCTGTTTCTCTCTGTGAGCTGTCTTGACACACCACAGGCACACATATTTCCTGTTTCTGCAGACTAATCGAACTCTTTTGTTTTTCTTTGTATTCATAGTCTATAAACCCTCTTTAATTCTACTAAATCTTGATCTAATACCAACACCTTTATGTCACGCTCACACTTCTAAATAGAGCCCTTTCAGACATCAGGAATCATCACACACACACTGCCTTTTCTCTCAAACTTCCACTTGTTCACTCACTCTACTATGAACCTCCATCCATCCATCCTCATCCGCTTTATCCGAAGTCGGGTCGCGGGGGCAGCAGCCTAAGCAGAGAAGCCCAGACCTCCCTCTCCCCAGCCACCTCCTCCAGCTCATCCGGGGAACACCAAGGCGTTCCCAGGCCAGCCGAGAGATATAATCTCCAGCGCGTCCTGGGTCTGCCCCGGGCTCCTCCCGGTGGGACATGCCCGAACACCTCACCCAGGAGGCGCCCAGGGGCATCCTTGTCAGATGCCCGAACCACCTCAACTGGCTCCTTTCGATGTGGAGGAGCAGCGGCTCTCTCTGAGCCCCTCCCGGATGGCCGAACTTCTCACCCTATCTCTAGGAGAGGCCAGCCACCCTTCGGAGGAAGCTCATTTCTGCCGCTTGTATCCGCGATCTCGTTCTTTTTCGGTCACTACCCACAGCTCGTGGCCATAGGTGAGGGTCGGGACGTAGATCGACCGGTAAATTGAGAGCTTCGCTTTTACACTCAGCTCCCTCTTCACCACGACGGACCGGTGCAGCGTCCGCATCACTGCAGCCGCAGCACCAATCCGTCTGTCGATCTCCGGCTCCCTTCTCCCATCACTCGCGAACAAGACCCCGAGATACTTGAACTCCTCCACTTGGGGCAGGAACTCATCCCCGACCCGGAGTGGGCACTCCACCCTTTTCCGGCTGAGAACCATGGCCTCAGATTTGGAGGTGCTGATCCTCATTCCTGCTGCTTCACACTCGGCTGCGAACTGTTCCAGTGCGAGCTGGAGGCCCCACCGATGAAGCCATCAGAACCACATCATCCGCAAAAAGCAGAGATGAGATTCTGAGGCCACCGAAGTGGAAGCCCTCCGCCACTTGGCTGCGCCTAGAAATCCTGTCCATAAAAATTATGAACAGAATCGGTGATAAAGGGCAGCCCTGGCGGAGCCCATCACCCACCGGAAACAAGTCCGACTTATTGCCGGCAATGCGAACCAAACTCTTACAACGGTTGTATAGGGATCGAATGGCCCGTAGCAGTGGGCCAGACACCCCATACTCCCGCAACACCTCCCACAGGACACCCCGAGGGACACGGTCGAATGCCTTCTCCAAGTCCACAAAACACATGTAGACTGGTTGGGCAAACTCCCATGCACCCTCAAGTATCCTCGAGAGGATAAAGAGCTGGTCCAGTGTTCCGCGACCAGGACGAAACCTGTGTAGTGTTATTATTACTTATGTTTTATTATTTTTGTACAAATCACACCCAATCACTCAAAACCTACTACTCACAGCATTCACACAGTTAAAATCACTCAAAATATGCTTTCATACGAGAATTTTAGACATGCTTTTCATAATCAGAAAGTCAAAGAAGAACAACTGAAACCTCTAATCATTCTCACAGCACACACATAAACTGGAGAGAAAACTAAAACACACCGGCATCAGTAGTAACCTCAAGTTACTACTGAAAGATATATAGTGGTCACTTACTGTACATCCACAGTAATGAATTCAAACTCTATTTATACGATTGCAGTGAGCAAAACCAGCATCTCAGTCACAGGCATTTAGCAACATTTGCAAACAATAGTTATAAAGCTCAACAACACTCTAAACCGAAAGCAACAATCTCCATGCGCGTCACCGCTCCTCATTAGCTTGGTTGTCCACATATTTAATTCAGCTTCTCAATCTTGTAGCTTTAGCTGTTGTATACAGGGTTTGGCTCATTAGTTGTTAGTATAGGTTTGCTCTTCATCTTAACAAAGTCTCATCTAAGATGACAGGTTTACAAGCAGGTCAAGTGTCTCTATGCACCTGATTAGATTTGGTATTTTCTTTATTTTCTTCATCTCATATATCATTGTACTGAGTTTGAGCAAACCTTAAGCTTGAATCAGACTACTTTTAACAATCATCCACCTCATATCATAACTGACTGAGGTGCCTCTTCTTATTAATAGTATGTCATTATTAATGTTATCATTGTATTGTTTCTCCTTTTTATAACAGCAATAGTATATTACAATACACTACTTTACTACTAATATACAATAGTTTATTATTTTATATTTTATTATGTATCCATCACGGGTCTGTGTGAATCTGCAGCTTCACACCTTCCGAAGCTGGAGACACACTTTCCTTGGCTGAACAATGACACAGCCATAATATACCTCATGCATCTCTCTCTTTTATTTGATATATTTTCGTGTGAGTTATCTGGTTTCATGCATTCTATTCATTCTAGGCACGGTCGTCCTGCCAACTATGTTTCATTGTTAATACCAGTACACAGGTTGTTATCCTTCCTATTATTAGTTGGAATACATTAGATAAGCTCTAATTTAATTTAACCTTTTGCTTATTCCACTACATTTCTCTTTCCATGCTTTAAAATATTACAGCTCTTGTGTACTCTTTGTTTTCTTTTTAGGATCCTTTTCAGTATTCATTTCTGCTTGGAGGGTTTCTTTTAATTTAGTCAATGCGGAGGGGCTACATTTTCCCTCCCATGTGGGACATTTAGTTTTCTTTTGGATTTCTCCATCTACATGCACTAATTTGTCCGGCGCCTGGACATTTTTTCTCTAACCACTGCTCGTCAGCTGTGAGTTTTGAAGCTTCGTTACCCATTATAATCCTTTACAACTACACAACTGCGGCACCTTCTCTGGCACGAGAATCGAGAGAGGTAGTTGACACGGCCTTCTACTTTCAAGCTATTCTTGAAAGCGGTGTCACCTTTACGTGATGAAACACGACCTTTTTCTCTCTTTTCACCAGTACTTGGGTGGCCAACAGTAAACAAATTAGTGGAATAGTTCAGCCTCCTTATTGTGCTGTAAAATCAACTTATTCCACCAACAAAAATAAAACAACAACGATACCTTTTCAACGCGTTCTACGTCTTACGGACAAGGTTTATCTAAAAATGCTTCCAGCCCTTTTTCAGGCGAGCCTTTACTTTTAGAAATCCTCCTAAAAATGCTTCCAGCCCTTTTTCAGGCGAGCCTTTACTTTTAGGAATGCTACCAACCCCTCTGGGCGAGCCTAAACGTTTTACGCGAAGTGTCTCAGAGTGTTAATATTCACCTGGTTGCTGATTCACTGCCGGTCTCTCAGGTCTGCCTCATCGACCACCACCGCCGTGGACCACTTTAAAAAACGCTGGCCAGAACCCGAATGTCACGTCTCTGGACTTTTATCCTCTACCTAGAGAGGAGCTGTCGACAGACTTCAGCGCGGGCTTCTCACGATGTCAGGACTCGATGAGGTTTTCCTGTAGGGTCACACAAAAGTGTTGTGTCCCATCCGGCTCGAAGGACCAAGAAATGTCAGGAGTTTTCCTGTATTGCAACTCAGGTCAGAATAAAGACTCTTAGACAGACAGGTTAGCGTGTACACGGGTGAGACTCATGGAGGCTCGCACCCCCTGCAATAGTTGTCAGCCTTTTATTCATAGCATTCTCAGAGACGTACAGGAAGAGATAAAATAGAACTGTGCTGCGTGCAGGCTTCCTGTTGAGTCTGCACAGAGCGTAACTTCCCCATTTAAGCTGAATACTAAAAGAGCAAACACATCCAGATAATGAAATGTACTTTTAAGCATAACATAATAAAAATCCCCAAATCCTAAAATCCCTTGACAACTTGGCAGGCCCATCTTGTGTTAGAGAGCTGAACTAGCTCAGATGCAAACAGTCCAAGGTCCTTTGGCAGTTCCTTAAACTTGGTGTGGTTTACCAGGGAGGTGTTGAAAAATGTATACACATTTCCCAAAAGTCAGAAGCAGCTGGGATAGCTTTGCATGTATGGCAAAGGACAAGGTTGAGCTCATGTGCGTAGCAGTGCACATATACTGCTTCAGGGTGTCTCTGTCTAAAACGGGCCTGCACACCACCCACAGCACCACTCATGGCAGATGCCCCATCATAGGATTGAGCAACACAAAGTAAGTCACTGAGTGTGTAATACTGCAACAGCTCCTCAATAGCGTCTGTAATGCACTGTGCATCAAACCTTTCTAGTTTCCGTAGACCAAGAAACTCTTTGACATGGCCTTTACATGACACAAAACGTACACAAACTGCCAGCTGTTCCGTGTGCCCATCTCTAGCCTCATCAGCCATAACAGAGTACATCTTAGCTTCCTTCATCTCTTTAACCATATTTCCAGTTATTTCATGTGAAATACTGGTTATCATCTCATTTTGTGAAAAATGAGACAGATAGGTAGTATGTGAGACAGGACTGTAATTTTTCAAAAATGGATCAAATTTTTTCACCAGCTTCATGCACTCAAGGAAGTTCCCTTGATTATGACTGGTGGATTCCTGCTCATCATGGCCATGGAATGGTATTCCTTGTTTTCCAAGGAAACTTGTTACAGCTAAGATCCTGTGGAGATACTGTCATCTCTCTGAAATCTCTGCTGCGCTTGCTGATCTAAGTTGCTCAACAACATCACATTGGTTTTTTGTGGTTTTAAAGCTCTGCCAGCACATCATAGAAGACGAATGGCTGGAACTCTTTTCGTGCTCCCTAAAGGCATCTAAAGCCCTCTTTCAATTGCAGAACCCTGAATGACTGAGGCCATCTTTTTTTAAAGTATTCTGCTTCCCAAAAATGCTACATGAAAAACAGAAAGCCAAGTTCCTCACAACAGAATACTCCAACCATATAAACTGTTCAAACCAACTCTTATTGAACGCCCTCTGCTGGCCTCCAAACTGACTCAGTGGATACTGTGGGAGGACATTTTGTCTTGGACCACTTTCTAGAGTTCCTAAATCATCTCCTCCTGCTCCTTCCAGTAAACCTCCTTCAGCTGTCCTTAACGATCCACCTGCTGCTTTCTGCTGTGATGCTGTAGTGTTTGGGTTTTCTCTTGCTTTCCTGATTTCCCCTGAACTATCTGAATGATCAGAAGGAGAATCATTACTAATTAATGATCACTCTGTATTGGTCTTTATGAGTTACAAGTTAGTACCATATTATTTTTTAATTCTACCAAAGAACACTATTTAGATTCAGAAAAGTTTATATAACTATTTAGCCTTGTTGTGCAAACAAGCCTGCATAACTTAATAAATATAGAATTTGAAAAACAACAAACCTAAAAAGATACACTAGGTGGTAGATACATGTTCTAATAAGTTTTGGTAAACAACCATTTGACTAACAGGTCTGTCTCACCTGCTCTTGTTCCTCTCTATTTCTCTCTCTCCGTCTTTGTGTGCTGATAATCAAGCCAAACACCAACATCATCAAATATACAGTTGAAACCAGATATTTACATACTCTTCAGATAAAAACACAAACACTTTTTTAATTATAAAACATCAACTCACACTAAATGTTTATTTTATTTATTGATAAATATAAAAAACATATTTGTTAAATTTAAGAGTAAAGAGAGAAACTGTCTGTATTTCTTAATTACAAATGGCACCAAATTGTATTCAAAATTGAGCCACATTTATGGAGCTCCACAATTCTTTTCCTGGTCTTTTGGTTGATATCTCTTGATTTTCCCATGTCAAAGAAACAGGCTCTGTGTGTTGGGGGTACCTTATATGCATCCACAGGTGTGCCACCAATTTACTCACATGGACTCCACTAACCTATCAGGAGCTTCTTAAGCTCAGAATGGAATCATCTGGAGTTTTCTTATTAATTAACAATAAACTTAGTGTATATGTACTCCTACATTTGATGAAATAAAATAGACAGTTCTCTCTCTCTTTATTCTGACATTTAACTAATTCAAAAGATATTTCACTATTTATTTATCTAAAACAAAACAAAATTTACTCTAAATTGATGTTTAACAGTAAAAAAATGTTCTTGTTTTTCCCTAAAATGTATCTAAATATCTGGTTTCAACTGTGAATATACTGCTGTGCATTGAAATTCCTCTTGTTTTGCATAGAAATATACTGAACAACATAACAACAGCATAATATATAAAATAACATCTACCTGAGTTTTTTCTTTGAAAGAAGCTCCTTATGTCCATTGTTGTGTTCATCAGTACATAACTGAAACCGATTTTGTGCTTTATTTAGCCGTGGAGGGTAACAACTGAAAATATGAAATAAACACACATGTAAGCTACGACTCTCTAAAAACAGCATTGTTGTTGTTCGGCTTTTCATTTTGCCATTTGTTGATTCACTCAAAAAGCAAGTAACGTAATATGGGTCAAGTGATCAGTTTGATATCATATCTTATATATGATAGATATATATGATAGATATATCATATATATCTATCATATATAAGGTATGATATATCTATCATAGCATATATCTTTTGTGATACACTGTTATAGTTACATTATTTGTACAGTACGAATGATTTGCTTTGGTACCTGGTCAAACTTAAGCTCTCCTCTTCTCTGTCTGCACTTCTCCTACAACAAACTCACAGGCAGCAGCTTCTCCCCCCTCGCTCACATGCAGTGCTGTGCTCAGTCGCCTAGTGTCTGAGCTCGGATCATACCAAAATTAGGGGGAATTTACAACTGTGCGCTATGTGCTTCGAATATTGTGTGTAGGTTTTTGTGTTATAAAGTTGTCAGTCAGGCATCTAACTATGAAAAAAATTACACTCCAAAAGACCCCAGGCTTCTGAAAAAACAACCCGGGCTTAAGCCCAGGAAGCCACCCCCCCGCTGCGCCAATGTAGTGAGGCAGCTGCACAGTAAGCACAGCTAGTTTTTATTGCCACTGAACATATGTGAAGATTTGCTGTTTAAACATATGAAGAGTTTTAAAAGGTGCAACTCTTTGATTGCAATGTAAAAGATGTCTTGATACTATTACTTTATGTTTATGCTGTCATACAGCCACGAATTTTACTAAAGTGCATAAACAATCTCAGCAGTGTCAGCAGAATGCTTAATCAGTCTGACAGCCAGTGGTTACGACTGACAGGCTGCACCTCATATTTCTTCATGTCACGGAAAATGAGTACTGTGAGGTAAACAGCACGGAGGGGCTCGTATTCCAGCTCGGAGTCCTATAAGGTACAGGCAGCCACTCATTGTGCCACTAAGAGGGAAACCCTGTTGTGATCTGATTCAGGGCTTAGGCTGACTACTTTATTGACTCCAGGTTATACAGCGAAGATTGAAATTTAAGTGCAGCCAAGCTAAAACTCTGAAATGCATCTCTTTTTCATTTTACATGGTCAGTGTTTGGAAACACGGGCACGCAAGCGACTAAGATGAGCAGCCTTGGAGGCAAACAGAATGTGTGAGGGAGCAATAGGCTGGTAATCGTGCCTTATTGTCTTTTCAGCGTCTCAGCATGCAGGCAGCCCGTGTCTTGACCTTCATTCACATAGCAACTGCTTCCACTAATGAGACTGCTTTTCAGACCTGTATCTCAGCACAAAGACAGCTTTCCCGTGCTGCTCTAACAAGCCACCTCGGACAATGTCTGCATTATCACGGATGATGAATAATTTGCCTCACTATCAGTCTTAGTGACTGCTGCTGTATTATGTTTTAGATGTTCTGCAGAATAAAGTTTTATTGCACAGCTGAGTATTCTGACTGAGCTTACTTTGTTACTGTGTTAATATAGAGTTCATGTCTGGATATCTTATCTGGATCAGGAAAAATAAATGCTAATTCTGCTGTAAACACACCTAGAATGCTTTGCAGTCTGGAATCTGTCAGTGGTCTCAGTCACAGTTTGATTACGGAGAGGGGAAAAATATAGATATGAAACTTTTATACAACATAAACATTTAATACTAGGAGTGAATAGGAAGTTATAAGTTTGTATCTAGTATCATGTTTGACTCATGACAGCTGCCTCTTTTGCATTTTTCCTAATGGATTTAAAGTATGCAAAAGAACCAGTGAGTAAATGATAATGATACATATAGGTCTTCAGATATTATATATAATGTATGAAAAATGTTTTTTTTATTTATTCACCACATTTGTAGCAATTTGCTAATAAAGCTTGTTTCCATGTTTCAATAAATCTCTGCACCTAGCTCCCATTTCCTAGAAAAAATACACAACTCAAAACAGTGTAGTGTAACACGCCCCTAGCAAAAGGGCAGCCAACAGATTATATCTGGTCCTGAAAAAAACAGGTAAATGATGATGGATGATAGGTAGTGTGTTTTCCTCTCTTGCTTCTGCCAGATCTTTATTTATAATTTATACACATTCATGTGTTCACAATAGCTTCAAAACATCTTAACCTCTTAGTCTAACATTCCCAAAGTCAGATAAACTTTAAATGATATAAACAAAAATCTAAACAGTCATCTCTGTTGTTTGTTACTAAGAGCTACAAATAACAGTTTGACCACACGTAGTCTAATAAAACAAACATCCCAGCACTGTACCATATACTAATGGCATATTTGTGTAGTGGAAATCTCCACATCAACATTGCAGAGCGATCACTGTGCACTGATTTATTGGTTTTGGTTGTAATCGTTGTCTTGTTTCATGCCAAGTCTCATATCAGGAAGAAATGCACTTTTTCCCCCTCGTGTGAGGTGACGTTTGTGGTTGGTTTTTTTAGTTAGTAAGTTTTTCCACTAACTTTAGTCAATTACAGTGGCAACACATCAAACTGTCTCTGCGAACACACTAACACAAATATACAGGAGCCGTGGTGCACTGTTGTTACACGAGGGTGCCTTAAGTTTAGAAAAAGACGAAGCCGAAGGCTACTCCAGCATGCGGTGAGCTAAGCTAGCTCCTACTCTCTTAACCGTAACACATTTCAACGAGCAAAACAAACCAATACAGATCCCACCAGGACAAACTGCTGATCGGGTTTTACCCTTACTTGGCATGTTAATCATGTGACCCACATGTGTGGCCTTATTACTAACTAACCTGAGAAAAACAGGTAAATGATGAGATGGACGACAGTGTGTTGTCCTCTCTAGCTTCTGCCATATCTCAAGGCCAGTGGTAACATCACACTAAACCATCTCAATAGGGCAGAGGTGCCCCCTTGTGGCGTAACTAGGGATTACATGACATGTTGGCTCTCCAACAAAAATCACAAATTAAGGCCCTTCTTTAACAAAACTACACTTGAAATTTATACAATATACAAAAATTAAATCACATAATGTAACCACACATTACAGTGTGTCACAGTAGCATTAAGTCAAACTTCTCTTTGTCATGTTATTTATCCAAACTAATTATTTGTACTTCTATAATTGTTTTAATAAACAAGGGTAAAAGTTTAGGTCTACTTTTTTGTATTGTTCTAATTTTATTTTATCAAGTCATTTTTCAAGTTCAGACGAGTTTGATTGATTATTACACCATGTTAGAATTCCTTTTCAGTGTGCAGTTTTATGCAGAGCTGAGTACACTGGCAGTCCAATAACATCAGCAGGAGCCCTTAAGCATCTAAAATAGACAAGGTGACTCCAACAAGTGTTCAGCTGGTGTCCTGCTCACTGTTGCAGGGTGCATAACCATGGTAGCCAAGGAAATGTTGGAGAAGATGGAGGCAGATGGCAAAAATTTAGTTTTTAAATGCTTTTTTTTTTCTAAATCTAACCCTGTTAGACAGAAAAAAGGTGGACTGAAAAAAAGGACAGGGCTATTACTACCACAGGGGCCAGTGGGTGAATCCTCTGTTTGACACTGCACCACCCCAGTATCAAGTGAGCGATTTAGGTCACCTGAAGGAAGTTGTGAGTGGGGGTTGAAACTCAAGACTGCTTTCTGTGGCTTCCTCACTTCTTGGTCCATACTGACATAAAGGCATCATGCAGTTGCTCCAGATTTCTCAGTAGTACATCAACAATCCAAATCTCCAGTTCTACCATATCCAACATGTGCTACATTAGACTGAGATCTGATGACTCTGTAGGCCAGTGCAGTACAGTGAAGTCACTGTCACGTTCAAAGAAACCACCATGAGATGATTTTATTTTTGTGACATGGTGCATTATCACACTGCAGGTAGCCAGTAGCACCCACAGAGTATTGTTGACAAGAATGTTCTGTGGGTGTGCCGTGGTGTTAAAACAATGCTCAAGTTTTACTAAGTAGTCCAAAGTATGCCAAGAAAATATCCTCCAGACAGTTGTTACCATGTGACTGGCTCATTAGATGTTTGTGTTAAGGAGCAGTTGAACAGGTGTATCTAAAAAACAAGCTTGTGATTGTGTATACATACACATGTGCAGTACAGAAGTTTTCTGCTTCACTTTCCTTCATTCCTGGCACCGTGACTAACTCAGGCTTCAATATCAGTTCACAGGTGCAGAGCTGATTTCTGCATGCTGCACTGACATCAAAATAGCATCCTTAATGTTAAAGTAGTTTACTCCCTGTGGTACGGTGGCTGGGAAGTGTAAATCGCAACAAATTAAAAAACCGCAACAAATTAAAAACCCGCAACAAATTAAAAAAACCCGCAACAAATTTAAAAAAAACCCCACAACAAATTACAAAAACCTGCAACAAATTACAAAAACCCGCAACAAATTAAAAAAACCCCGCAACAAATTACAAAAACCCACAACAAATTAAAAAAAACCCCACAACAAATTACAAACCCCCCCGCAACAAATTACAAAAACCTGCAACAAATTATAAAAACCCACAACAAATAAAAAAAAACCCACAACAAATTACAAAAACCTGCAACAAATTAAAAAACCCCACAACAAATTAAAAAAAACCCACAACAAATTACAAAAACCCGCAACGTATTAAAAAAACCCCCGCAACAAATTAAAAAACCATCCATCCATCCATCCATCCATCCGCTTCCGCTTATCCTTTCCAGGGTCGCGGGGGGCGCTGGAGCCTATCCCAGCTGTCATAGGGCGAGAGGCGGGGTACACCCTGGACAGGTCGCCAGTCTGTCGCAGGGCCAACACACAGGGACAGACAACCATTCACACTCACATTCACACCTAGTGACAATTTGGGTTATCCAATTAACCTATCCCCACAAGTTGCATGTCTTTGGACGGTGGGAGGAAGCCGGAGTACCCGGAGAGAACCCACGCAAACACGGGGAGAACATGCAAACTCCACACAGAAAGACCCCGGCCTGATGGTGGAATTGAACTCAGGACCTTCTTGCTGTGCGGCAACAGTGCTAACCACCAATTAAAAAACCCCACAACAAATTTTTAAAAAACGCAACAAATTACAAAAACCCACAACAAATTTAAAAAACCCACAACAAATTCAAAAAACCCGCAACAAATTACAAAAACCCGCAACAAATTACAAAAACCCGCAACAAATTTAAAAAACCCACAACAAATTAAAAATCTTTGACGGAAAGGGATTGTCTGAAATACCGGAAGTGACACAACGATTAGCCTAATAGGGCTTTTGGAGCATGATGTCACGAGAGGGGCGTGGCCAAGATTTTTGGTTGAGGCGCCATGTTTCTGGGCCAAACAAAGCGCTAGCGAAAGAGGAGCGAAAGTACACGGATAACACCAGCTATGGTTCGTACTTGCTGTGCGGTCGGTTGTAAAGTTAGATCGCACGACCGGCAAGGGAATAAGGTTGAAAATGGTTCATCTTTTCATTCTTTCCCCACCTGGAAGCAACATGAGGCAGCTCATGTATCGGATGTTACCAAAAGAAGGCGTCTAGTCTGGATAGCAGCTGTGAGACGAGCTGATATCCAGTTTTCTTCCACCTCCAAATAACTGTTGGTGTGCTCCAGACATTTTTATTCCGGTAAGTTATAGATATGTTCATATCAGTCTTTATCCGGTCTTTAAGTCTGACGTCACTAGTCGTGTCTAGGCTCAAACTCCGCTGCAGGTCCATAAATCACACGATCACTGTGGCATCACTGACAGTTGAAAAACTGTCTAAAGTCTTTCATCTCTGTAATAAAATGATGAGCGTTCTGCTCTACCATGTGTAACAATTGAGTTTATCATCCAGGCATCCATGAAAACGAAACGGAATTTATGACATTTAACAGAGTTAGAAATTAGCAGGAAGTTAGCTCGCTAGCTTCCATCTAAATGAGGGATTTTGGAAACAAATTCAAATGTACAGCTCTGCTATCACTTCCAACATAAATGAAGACAGAAAACTAAACAGCAGTGATGTTTGTAGGTACTGTGAGTAAAATGCGTTTGATTTTCTCCCGAACATTCAAATTAGTGCAATCATAAATTTATTCATGAGGGGCAAATTACAGTGAGAACATGTGGAGGCTCTGGCTACGTTCACACTGCACGCAAAAGCTCATCAAATCCGACTTTTTTGACCGTATGTGACCCATATCCAATCATGGTATGACAGTGTGAACGGCACAAATCCGATATTTTCAAATCCGATCTGGGTCACTTTCGTATGTGGTACTGAATCCGATACATATCTGATGTTTTAGAAAGCAACTGCTGTTTGAACGGTTTAATGTCGCATTAAACGGTCACGTCTTTTATGTCACTGACACAAGACAGACGCCAATTATCAGCGCTGGAGAAGCGCCCAAGAAGACATTGAGAACACATGAGCGCTTCGTGTCCATCCCGTGCAGATGTTAGTGAAACTGTTGGGAAGACAACGTGAACATTTTATTTATACTGTATAATCTGCAGATTCTGACAGAAATCTGCAACTATCCTTTGAAGCACCGCTCCTCTCTAAAACAGCAATAAGGATAATTATTAGGCCATATATAAATAACAAAATAACTTAAAGCAAAATTGGAGAATGTAAAGTCTGAAAAAAGTCTTTATATTAAGGGCCATCAGTCAAACAATACTGTTTGGTCTGGGTCTGAACAGAGCGTGTTGTGTGTGACATCTGTTTTTGCGCATGCGGGACGCTTTGAGGGTTCACAAAGGAGCGCGTTTGCTGTCACATTTTATTTGTAGTATGAACAAGCAGACAAAAAAATCAGATTTAAATATAAAAATCGGATTTGAGCATTAAGACCTGCAGTGTGAACGTAGCCTTAGTGAGTTCAGTGCATTGATGTGACATTGTCCTGAAGGATTTAGTTATTCTCAATGGTTAAAGAAATTGCAATTATTTATCCATATTTATTATAAATAATCCTAATTATATATCTTGCTTCCATGTTTGTGTCCTGTGTCACAAAAAACACATTTTTTACTATAATACATTGATTAATGACCTGCAGAATCTCCTTATCATATTACGTGTCCATAATTGTCACCTAAAGTCAAACTTTATGCTTTCTCCATGTTGAAAGTGATTACATCCTTGCATTACATACTTTAGGTTCATTTTCTGAAGGCAGGTTTCTGAAAGAGAATAGGCAGATTTGGAATATAACATGCAGCGTTCTATAGATGGATACATAAAAAAATGAAAAATTACATGTATGTGCTAACTTTCTAAATACTTTGTTACATTTATGATAAATGGATTTGAAAGTAGATAAAACACATTTATGTCGGCCTTGGCTCATTAGAGTCCTTGTCTTTAAATTAACTTTTTATGTTTCAGGTACTGCACTCTCAAAGACTGAATGAACCAGCATTGCAGCCATGGGCGGAGTCGTGGAGACCTGCATCCATGTCGCTGCTCTTCTTTTTAAAGTAGAAGCAACAGTGCAGATCTGTGGTACAAAGACTGTTACAGATGAACCTGCATACTGGGTTTTGCCTGGTAATATGACCAAGATACAGCCAGAGGTTGGCCATAAGATAGACTTCTCCTCTTCAGGTGCCCAAAAACGGCTCTGGATCAAAACATAAACCGACCATCCGTATTGAAAGGTAAAAGGAGCCGTCCTCAAAAACGAAAAATCCCACCTGCTGTGGAGGAGTTGTCACCGCTATTGGATACTTTGCTGGAACACAGTAAAGCTGTGGGTTGTAAAGTAGTCTGCGTTTAATATGGGTTTTGTGTTAATAACATGTTTAATGTTTTGTATTGTCTTCTATTTAATCTCAAAAAGCTCCTAAAAGCAGTCAGTGATCACTGTTGGCCTCCCTCGGCTTTTATCACTACTAATCATTTGAAAGCTCAGTTTTTAAAATCTTACGATGTAGCTACAGCCCAGCCCATGCAGCAGTATATGAATGACTAATCCTATTCATCCTTGTGGATGAATTATCTCAGTTGTTCTCCTGGCTGAAGTTTGGTCTGTTTACAGCAACCTGCCATGAGATTATATTTGTTCCTGACCACCGAGAATCCTCACGATAACTTTTATCAAGTGGAAAAAAGTTAGCGTGTTTATATTATGCTCACATAGCTGTGTCGCTAGCGGTCACGTAGCACATCGTTATATACCAGCTAGCCAACCTTCAGTAACCCTAGAAACATCACTGCTGTTTAGTTATCTGTCTTCATTTATGTTGGAAGTGATAGCAGAGCTGTACGTTTGAATTTGTTTCCAAAATCCCTCATTTAGATGGAAGCTAGCGAGCTAACTTCCTGCTAATTTCTAACTCTGTTAAATGTCATAAATTCCGTTTTGTTTTCATGGATGCCTGGATGATAAACTCAATTGTTACACATGGTAGAGCAGAACGCTCATCATTTTATTACAGATGAAAGACTTTAGTTTTTCAACTGTCAGTGATGCCACAGTGATCGTGTGATTTATGGACCTGCAGCGGAGTTTGAGCCTAGACACGACTAGTGACGTCAGACTTAAAGACCGGATAAAGAGTGATATGAACATATCTATAACTTACCGGAATAAAAATGTCTGGAGCACACCAACAGTTATTTGGAGATGGAAGAAAACTGGATATCAGCTTGTCTCACAGCTGCTATCCAGACTAGACGCCTTCTTTTGGTAACATCCGATACATGAGCTGCCTCATGTTGCTTCCAGGTGGGGAAAGAATGAAAAGATAAACCATTTTCAACCTTATTCCCTTGCCGGTCGTGCGATCTAACTTTACAACCGACCGCACAGCAAGTACGAACCATAGCTGGTGTTATCCGTGTACTTTCGCTCCTCTTTCACTAGCGCTTTGTTTGGCCCAGAAACATTCAATTCAATTCAATTCAATTCAATTTTATTTATATAGCGCCAAATCACAACAAAAGTCGCCTCAAGGCGCTTTATATTGTACAGTAGATAGCACAATAATAAATACAGAGAAAACCCAACAATCATATGACCCCCTATGAGCAAGCACTTTGGCGACAGTGGGAAGGAAAACTCCTTTTAACAGGAAGAAACCTCCGGCAGAACCAGGCTCAGGGAGGGGCGGCCATCTGCTGCGACCGGTTGGGGTGAAGAAGGAAAACAGGATAAAGACATGCTGTGGAAGAGAGACAGAGATTAATAACAGATATGATTCGATGCAGAGGGTCTATTAGCACATAGTGAGTGAGAAAGGTGACTAGAAAGGAAAAACTCAATGCATCATGGGAATCCCGGCAGCCTACGTCTATTGCAGCATAACTAAGGGAGGATTCAGGGTCACCTGGTCCAGCCCTAACTATATGCTTTAGCAAAGGGAAAGTTTTAAGCCTAATCTTGAAAGTAGAGATAGTGTCTGTCTCCCGAATCCAAACTGGAAGCTGGTTCCACAGAAGAGGGGCCTGAAAACTGAAGGCTCTGCCTCCCATTCTACTTTTAAATACTCTAGGAACAACAAGTAAGCCTGCAGAGCGAGAGCGAAGTGCTCTAATGGGGTGATATGGTACTACAAGGTCATTAAGATAAGATGGGGCCTGATTATTTAAGACTTTGTATGTGAGGAGCAGGATTTTGAATTCAATTCTGGATTTAACAGGAAGCCAATGAAGGGAAGCCAAAACAGGAGAAATATGCTCTCTTTTTCTAGTCCCTGTCAGTACCCTTGCTGCAGCATTTTGGATCAGCTGAAGGCTTTTCAGTGAGTTTTAGGACATCCTGATAATAAAGAATTACAGTAGTCCAGCCTGGAAGTAATGAAGGCATGAACTAGTTTTTCAGCATCACTCTGAGACAGGATATTTCTAATTTTAGAGATGTTGCGCAAATGGAAGAAAGCAGTCTTACATATTTGTTTAATATGTGCATTGAAGGACATGTCCTGGTCAAAAATGACTCAAGGTTCCTCACAGTGTTACTGGAGGCCGAGGTAATGCCATCCAGAGTAAGAATCTGCTTAGATACCATATTTCTAAGATTTTCAGGGCCGAGTACAATAACCTCAGTTTTATCTGAATTAAGAAGCAGAAAGTTAGCGGCCATCCAGGTCTTTATGTCTTTAAGACATTCCTGCAGTTTCACTAATTGGTGTGTGTTACCTGGCTTCATGGATAGATAGAGCTGCGTGTCATCTGCATAGCAGTGAAAATTTATGCTATGTCTTCTAATGATGCTGCCTAAGGGAAGCATGTATAATGTAAATAGAATTGGTCCTAGCACTGAACCCTGTGGAACACCATATTTAACCTTAGTGTGTGAAGAGGACTCTCCATTTACTTGAACAAATTGGAGTCTATTAGATAGATATGATACAAACCACTGCAGTGCAGTACCTGTAATACCTACAGCATGTTCTAATCGCTCTAGTAGGATATTATGGTCAACAGTATCAAACGCAGCACTGAGGTCTAGCAGGACAAGCACAGAGATGAGTCCACTGTCAGAGGCCATAAGAAGATCATTTGTAACCTTCACTAAAGCTGTTTCTGTGCTGTGATGAGCTCTGAAACCTGACTGAAACTCTTCAAATAAGCCATTCCTCTGCAGATGATCTGTTAGCTGTTTGACAACTACTCTTTCAAGGATGTTTGATATGAAAGGAAGGTTGGAGATTGGCCTGTAATTAGCTAAGACAGCTGGGTCTAGAGATGGCTTTTTAAGTAAAGGTTTAACTACAGCCACCTTGAAGGCCTGTGGTACATAGCCGATTATTAGAGAGAGTTGATCATATTTAAGATCGAAGAATTAATTAATGGCAGGACTTCTTTGAGCAGTTTTGTAGGAATGGGGTCTAAAAGACACATTGATGGTTTGGAGGAATTAATTATTGAAGTTAACTCAGAAAGATCAATTGGAGAAAAAGAGTCTAACTTAACACCGATGGTACTAAAAGTAGCTGTAGATAATATTACATCTGTGGGATGATTATTGGTAATTTTTCTCTAATGATAAAAATTTTATTTGTGAAGAAGTTCATGAAGTCATTACTAGTTAACGTTAAAGGGATTGTTGGCTCAGTAGAGCTCTGACTTTTGTCAGCCTGGCTACAGTGCTGAAGAGAAACCTGGGGTTGTTCTTATTTTCTTCAATCAGTGACGAATAGTAAGATGTTCTGGCTTTGGGAGGGCTTTCTTATAAAGCAGCAAACTATTTCTCCAGGCTAAATGATGATCCTCTAAATTTGTGACACGCCATTTCCTCTCCAGCTTACGAGTTATCTGCTTTAGGCTACGTGTTTGAGAATTATACCACGGAGTCAGGTACTTCGGATTTGAGGCTTTAGTTTTCACAGGAGCTACAGTATCCAGAGTCGTATGCGTAGTGAGGAGGTAAAATTATTAACAAGATAATCGACCTCTGTTGGAGTAGCGTTCAGATAGCTGCTCTGCTCTATGTTGGTACAGGGCATTGAAGATGATAACAGTGGGTGGATTATATTCTTAAACTTAGTTACAGCACTTTCAGAAAGACATCTACTTTGATAAAGTCTACTCTCCACTGCTGTGTAATCAATTATTGTAAATGTAAATGTTATCAGGAAATGATCAGACAGCAGAGGGTTTTCAGGAAACACTGTTAAATGTTCAGTTTCTATGCCATATGTTAAAACAAGATCTAGAGTGTGATTAAAGTGGTGGGTGGGTTCTTTTACATTTTGAGAGAAGCCAATTGAGTCTAATAACAGATTAAATGCGATGTTGAGGCTGTCATTTTTAGCATCTACATGGATGTTAAAATCACCCACAATAATTATTTTATCTGAGCTGAGCACTAAATCAGATAAAAGTCTGAGAAATCAGAGAGAAACTCTGTGTAAGGCCCAGGTGGACGATAGATGATAACAAGTAAGACTGGTTTCTGAGTTTTACAGCTGGGGTGGACGAGGCTAAGCATCAGGCTTTCAAATGAATTAAAAGTCTGTCTTGGTCTTTCGTTAATTAATAGACTGGTGTGAAAAATTGCTGCCACACCGCCCCTCGGCCTGTGCTTCGAGATTTCTGGTAGTTAGAATGACTCGGGGTGTTGATTCATTTAAACTAACATAATCATCCGGCTGCAACCAGGTTTCTGTAAGGCAGAGTAAATCGATTTGTTGATCAATTATTAAGTCATGTACTAACAGAGACTTGGAGGAGAGACCCTAATATTTAATAATCCACATTTCACTGTTTTACTCTTTGGTTCAGATGTGGATACTGTATTGTTCTTTCTTTGTGATTTTTATGTTTAAGTTGTTTATTGCTGGTTTTAGTTTGTTTTTGTCTTTTTGGGAGCTGACACAGTCTCAATGGAGATGGGTTTTGGGGGTAGCAGGAGGAGAGAAGCTGCAGAGAGGCGTGTAAGACTGCAACTCTGCTTCCTGGTCCCAACTCTGGATAGTCATATTTTGGGGGTTTAATAAATTGGTCCATATTTCTAGAAATGAGAGCTGCTCCATCCAAAGTGGGATGGATGCCGTCTCTCCTAACAAGACCAGGTTTCCTCCAGAAGGTTTGCCAATTATCTATGAAGCCCACATCGTTTCTGGGACACCACTCAGACAGCCAGCAATTTAAGGAGAACATGCGGCTAAACATGTCACTCCTGGTCTGATTGGGGAGGGACCAGAGAAAACTACAGAGTCCGACATTGTTTTGGCAAAGTTACACACCGATTCAATATTGATTTTAGTGACCTCCGATTGGCGTAACCGGGTGTCATTACTGCCGACGTGAATTATGATCTTACTGTATTTACGCCACCCTTAGCCAGCAGTTTTAAATTTCCTTCAATGTCGCCTGCTCTGGCCCCTGGAAGACAATTGACTATGGTTGCCGGTGTCTCTAGCTTCACATGTCTGAGAACAGAATCACCAATTACCAGAGTTTGACCCCGGCGGTGTGTCGCCGAGTGGGGAAAAACAGTTGAGACACATGAACAGGTTGGTGGTGTACCTGGGGCTTCAGTTTAAGACTATGCTTCCTCCTCACCGTCACCCAGCCGCCCTCTTTCCCCAGCTGCTTGGGGTCTGCCGGGGAACAGCTAGCGGGCCCACGCTATCTTCGGCTGCACCAGCTACAGGGGCCTGGCTAGCTACGGGTGAATGAAGGGTGCGGCCGAGTCTCCAATTCAGTAATCCTGGCCTCCAGAGCTGCAAATATGCTACATTTGTTACAGGTATCATTACTGCTAAAGGAGGCCGAGGAGTAACTAAACATCTGACACAATGAGCAGGAAAGTGCAGGAGGGACAGGTGAAGTAGCCATGGTGCTAACGAGTCGGCTACGAGCTAAGCTAAGCTAGCGAAACAGTAAAGAGACAGTGAGTGAATACTTTGGCTACAAATTAGGTAGTGAGTACACAGAAAGGGTGATTCAGATGAAGCACGTTAAGATTATACTATGAAGAAGGGATGTATCAAAAGATTTAAATTAAATTGCTAAGCAGAAAAGCTACTCAGAAACACCACTGTGTTTGAGCAGGAACAGGAAGTGATACTCTACCACAAAGCGAGCGAACACCAAGTCTGTTTATGGCGCCTCCACCAAAAATCCTGGCCACGCCCCTCTCGTGACATCACGCTCCAAAAGCCCTATTAGGCTAATCGTTGTGTCACTTCCGGTATTTCAGACAATCCCTTTCCGTCAAGGAAGTTTAAAGTTTTGTGGGTTTTTTTAATTTGTTGTGGGTTTTTTTTAATTTGTTGTGGGTTTTTGTAATTTGTTGTGGGTTTTTGTAATTTGTTGTGGGGTTTTTTAATTTGTTGTGGGGTTTTTTAATTTGTTGTGGGTTTTTGTAATTTGTTGCGGGTTTTTGTAATTTGTTGTTGGTTTTTTTAATTTGTTGCGCGTTTTTTTAATTTGTTGTGGGGTTTTTTAATTTGTTGTGGGTTTTTTTCCATGACTCAAACTTTATTAGATTTTAATAGAAAAAAACAAAAAAACAAAACAAACAAAAAAACAAAAAACAAAAACAGAAGATAACAAGATGGACATTCCCAGTAACAACAGGACAACAAATTGATAATCAATGCATATTTCCATCAAAAAAAACAAAACAAAAAAACAAAAAACCCAATAACACAAAACACAACCTAGACCTAGACATAGACCCAATTACAGCTATCCTATTTAGTCCGACCTTAACTACTTTAGCCGGATACGTCACTGACCTGTATGTAAAAAGTAGTTAGAATAGAATAGAATAGAATAGAATAGCTTTTTATTGTCACTGTTACAAGAACAGTGAAAGGCAGTTTGGCATCTCTCCATGTGTGTGAAGTACACAATAGCGTAAGTATTTACACATTTACAAATTTACATTTAGCCCACTTATCATTATAATCGTCCAGTCTATTCAGCAGTCTATATGATAATTTTTCGTAATTCAATTCAATTCAATTCAATGTTATTTATATAGCGCCAAATCACAACAAAAGTCGCCTCAAATGCTTTATATTAATACAATAGATCGCACAATAATAAATACAGAAAACCCCAACAATCATATCATATGACCCCCTATGAGCAAGCACTTTGGCGACAGTGGGAAGGAAAAACTCCTTTAACAGGAAGAAACCTCCGGCAGAACCAGGCTCAGGGAGGCGGCCATCTGCTGCGACCGGTTGGGGTGAAGAAGGAAAACAGGATGAAAGACATGCTGTGGAAGAGAGACAGAGATTAATAACAGATATGATTCGATGCAGAGAGGTCTATTAACACATAGTGAGTGGCTGGAAAGGAAAAACTCAATGCATCATGGGAATCCCCGGCAGCCTCACGTCTATTGCAGCATAACTAAGGGAGGATTCAGGGTCACCTGGTCCAGCCCTAACTATATGCTTTAGCAAAAGGAAAGTTTTAAGCCTAATCTTGAAAGTAGAGATAGTGTCTGTCTCCCGAATCCAAACTGGAAGCTGGTTCCACAGAAGAGGGGCCTGAAAACTGAAGGCTCTGCCTCCCATTCTACTTTTAAATACTCTAGGAACAACAAGTAGGCCTGCAGAGCGAGAGCGAAGTGCTCTAATAGGGTGATATGGTACCACACGGTCATTAAGATAAGATGGGGCCTGATTATTTAAGACCTTGTATGTGAGGAGCAGGATTTTGAATTCAATTCTGGATTTAACAGGAAGCCAATGAAGGGAAGCCAAAACAGGAGAAATATGTTCTCTCTTCCTAGTCCCTGTCAGTACTCTTGCTGCAGCATTTTGGATTAGCTGAAGACTTTTCAGGAGTTTTAGGACATCCTGATAATAATGAATTGCAGTAGTCCAGCCTGGAAGTAATGAAGGCATGAACTAGTTTTTCAGCATCACTCTGAGACAGGATATTTCTAATTTTAGAGATGTTGCGCAAATGGAAGAAAGCAGTCTTACATATTTGTTTAATATGTGCGTTAAAGGACATGTCCTGGTCAAAAATGACTCAAGGTTCCTCACAGTGTTACTGGAGGCCAAGGTAATGCCATCCAGAGTAAGAATCTGGTTAGATACCATATTTCTAAGATTCTCAGGGCCGAGTACAATAACCTCAGTTTTATCTGAATTAAGAAGCAGAAAGTTAGCGGCCATCCAGGTCTTTATGTCTTTAAGACATTCCTGCAGTTTAACTAATTGGTGTGTGTTACCTGGCTTCATGGATAGATAGAGCTGCGTGTCATCTGCATAGCAGTGAAAATTTATGCTATGTCTTCTAATGATGCTGCCTAGGGGAAGCATGTATAATGTAAATAGAATTGGTCCTAGCACTGAACCCTGTGGAACACCATAATTGACCTTAGTGGGTGAAGAGGACTCTCCATTTACTTGAACAAATTGGAGTCTATTAGATAGATATGATACAAACCACTGCAGCGCAGTACCTGTAATACCTACAGCATGTTCTAATCGCTCTAATAGGATATTATGATCAACAGTATCGAACGCAGCACTAAGGTCTAGCAGGACAAGCACAGAGATGGGTCCACTGTCAGAGGCCATAAGAAGATCATTTGTAACTAGGGATGGGTATCGTTTAGGTTTTATCCGATACCGGTGCCAAACCGGTACTTTTGAAACGGTGCCGGTGCTTAAACGGTGCTCAAACCGGTGCTTAAAGAATGGAGAACACAAAATTGGTCCAAAAACCTCTTATGTTCAGCTGTTTTTTTGTAAAAAGATAACAATGTTAGCCTTTTCTGCAGCTATAGGGCATATATGGTCTCACTCTTGGCTGGAAGCAGTGCTTAAACAATGGAAAAAACACAAACTTTGTCCAAAAACCTCTCATGTTTAACTGTTTTCCACTTTTTCTTTGGTCATTTTAGCCTTTTTGGCCAGGGTGAAGGGAGCATCTGCCATCAAACAAGAAGACAGCCGCATGTAACTACGACGGTGTTTGCTAGTTCACCTTACATGCATTAATGTAATAACGTGGTTAGCGTACTCAACGTTAATTACACACGAACAACATGAAGCTACTCACGCAGAGGAGAACGGCTGCTGCTGCCATCATCATCCGTCATCATTTCTGCTACGCTGACAGGGCTAGGGGCCAGGACTCTACTCTTTTGGGGGGATGTTGCTAACTCCAGGTCCGCTAACAGGCACCACACCCGCAGTAGATGTGCACGGTGTGAGGTCTCGCAGCACGCTATCAAACACGACAAATTTCTCGGCTTTAAAAAAAAAAAAAAACGCTATGCGTCGCCAGGTGTTTCATCAGATTTGAGGTGTTACCTCCTTTGACAGTATGACAGTATCAGCTTAAAGCACTTGTTGCAGGCTGCTGAGTTTGCACCTTTTGCTGTGAAGTACAGCCAGACTTTTGACCGCTTCGCCTTGGGCATTTTTAATCTGTAGCTCTGCTCTGAAAGAACGTACGTACCTGGCCCCGCCTACTATCCTCGGAAACGTAAAATGATTGGCTAGAATTGGCTCAGGAAAAAAAAAGCACCGAAAAAAAAAGCACCGAAATAAAGCACCGAAATGTGCGCTGCTTTTCGGTCTGGTTACTACCGTTTATGTCAGAACCGGTGCCATCATGGCACCGGACACCGGTACCCATCCCTATTTGTAACCTTCACTAAAGCTGTTTCTGTGCTGTGATGAGCTCTGAAACCTGACTGAAACTCTTCAAATAAGCCATTCCTCTGCAGATGATCTGTTAGCTGTTTGACAACTACTCTTTCAAGGATTTTTGATATAAAAGGAAGGTTGGAGATTGGCCTGTAATTAGCTAAGACAGCTGGGTCTAGAGATGGCTTTTTGAGTAAAGGTTTAACTACAGCCAGCTTGAAGGCCTGTGGTACATAGCCGATTATTAGAGATAGGTTGATCATACTTAAGATCGAAGAATTAATTAATGGCAGGACTTCTTTGAGCAGTTTTGTAGGAATGGGGTCTAAAAGACACGTTGATGGTTTGGAGGAATTAATTATTGAAGTTAACTCAGAAAGATCAATTGGAGAAAAAGAGTCTAACTTAACATCGATGGTACTAAAAGTAGCTGTAGACGATATTACATCTGTGGGATGATTATTGGTAATTTTTTCTCTAATGATAAGAATTTTATTTGTGAAGAAGTTCATGAAGTCATTACTAGTTAACGTTAAAGGGATTGTTGGCTCAGTAGAGCTCTGACTGTTTGTCAGCCTGGTGTTACGGGTCCGAAATTGAGGACGAGAGTAAAACAATCATGGTCCAGAAGAGGTCAATCGAACAATTGATTTTAATGAATACACGCAGCGTGGGGAGACGTACACTGGAAACCATCAGTTGTAAATCCCCACCCAAAAATACACTTCAGATTGTTTTTATATTGTCAGGGTATTATAACGCCCCCTCTTGCGTTTACAAGCACATAATTTGCATCTTAAGAACATTATTTGCCTCTTCTACAGACAATGATCAATTTTAAGAGATAACTACAGAGACAGGAGTTCCCCTTTCTGGCATCCATCCAAATATGGTGATGATCTCAGGCCTTTGAGGTCCCCATGGACTTGTCTTCCTCTTTGCGTCACCTGTTGCTAGGCAAACTCAAATGCAACAAGAAGCTGAATACATTCAGGCCTTTGCTCAGCTACTATTTTATAAGATTTTAAGATTATAGATTTAACTCAACAATTTAAAGTGGTTGTAACTGCACCTGTTCACTTATTGCATATTCATCGTTTAACACCTTTTACCTCAGCAGTTGCTAAGCAGAAACAAAGCAACCTGTGGTCCACCTTTACCCTGTAAAATAACTCTATATCATGTTTTGTGTCTGTAAGCATGTTTTGCATTCATTCATTACACTCCACGCCATTCCTGGAAGTTAGGAGCTGTAAAGTTAAAAGCTACATCAAGTCCAGGCCTTCGGCCTGGCCTACAATTAAATCATGTGTGTTTGTAAGCGTGCATGCAATTAACCTGCTATGTTCTCATCTTCCCTCAACATGTATCACCTGGACACTCTCACCAGTGAAGCTTAAAACCCTCTTGGATAGAACATCAACTCTAAACAAGCACAGATATGCAATGTGTATAAAATGAACTAAACCTGTGAATAGAATGAATGTGGTGACAAACATATTCAATGCAATATGAACCCTGTAAGCAATATTACTGATAAACAATGCTGTAAAACATGTTCTTAATGCAATCATAATAATGCAGATTATATAATAGGAATAAAAGAATTTCCCTCAACCCAGCCAGGGTTCGCAACCCTCGCCATTATCATTACCAACCATCCTCTGACACAAGGAATGATACAACTAGCCATGACCAGTATTCCCAAAAATACAGTCAAAGAAAACATCACTGACACTGGCTACAGTGCTGAAGAGAAACCTGGGGTTGTTCTTATTTTCTTCAATCAGTGACGAATAGTAAGATGTTCTGGCTTTGCGGAGGGCTTTCTTATAAAGCAGCAAACTATTTCTCCAGGCTAAATGATGATCCTCTAAATTTGTGACACGCCATTTCCTCTCCAGCTTACGAGTTATCTGCTTTAGGCTACGTGTTTGAGAATTATACCACGGAGTCAGGTACTTCGGATTTGAGGCCTTAGTTTTCACAGGAGCTACAGTATCCAGAGTCGTACGTAGTGAGGAGGTAAAATTATTAACAAGATAATCGACCTCTGTTGGAGTAGCGTTCAGATAGCTGCTCTGCTCTATGTTGGTACAGGGCATTGAAGATGATAACAGTGGGTGGATTATATTCTTAAACTTAGTTACAGCACTTTCAGAAAGACATCTACTTTGATAAAGTCTACTCTCCATTGCTGTGTAATCAATTATTGTAAATGTAAATGTTATCAGGAAATGATCAGACAGCAGAGGGTTTTCAGGAAACACTGTTAAATGTTCAGTTTCTATGCCATATGTTAAAATGAGATCTAGAGTGTGATTAAAGTGGTGGGTGGGTTCTTTTACATTTTGAGAGAAGCCAATTGAGTCTAATAACAGATTAAATGCGATGTTGAGGCTGTCATTTTAGCATCTACATGGATGTTAAAATCACCCACAATAATTATTTTATCTGAGCTGAGCACTAAATCAGATAAAAGTCTGAGAAATCAGAGAGAAACTCTGTGTAAGGCCCAGGTGGACGATAGATAATAACAAGTAAGACTGGTTTCTGAGTTTTACAGCTGGGGTGGACAAGGCTAAGCATCAGGCTTTCAAATGAATTAAAAGTCTGTCTTGGTCTTTCGTTAATTAATAGGCTGGTGTGAAAATTGCTGCCACACCGCCCCTCGGCCTGTGCTTCGAGGTTTCTGGTAGTTAGAATGACTCGGGGTGTTGATTCATTTAAACTAACATAATCATCCTGCTGCAACCAGGTTTCTGTAAGGCAGAGTAAATTGATTTGTTGATCAATTATTAAGTCATGTACTAACAGAGACTTGGAGGAGAGAGACCTATTATTTAATAATCCACATTTCACTGTTTTACTCTTTGGTTCAGATGTGGATTCTGTATTGTTCTTTCTTTGTGATTTTCTATGTTGAAGTTGTTTGTTGCTGGTTTTGGTTTGTTTTTGTCATTTTGGGAGCTGACACAGTCTCAATGGAGATGGGTTTTTGGGGGTAGCAGGAGGAGAGAAGCTGCAGAGAGGCGTGTAAGACTGCAACTCTGCTTCCTGGTCCCAACTCTGGATAGTCTCATTTTGGGGAGTTTAATAAATTGGTCCATATTTCTAGAAATGAGAGCTGCTCCATCCAAAGTGGGATGGATGCCGTCTCTCCTAACAAGACCAGGTTTCCTCCAGAAGGTTTGCCAATTATCTATGAAGCCGCATCGTAAGCTGCCACTTGTCCCAAACAGGTATACCACTGAGAGAAGGTAGGAGTCGATGAGGCCTTCCGCTCTTTCACCAGCAGCTTCCTCCCTAGCATAATAGCCGTTTGTACCCAGTGAGCAAGAGGAGTGGGTAAGTGACTTAAAGCTGAAGGGTCTCCTAAAACATAAAGGCTGTTCAGAAATGGGACCCTTTGACCTACCACCTTCTCTACTACCGTGTGAATATGGGTCCAATAATCTTGGACTTTGGAGCACCCCCAAAGCAAATGTAAAAGTGTGCCACTCCCCCTGCTGGCACTTCCAGCATCCATCGTCAGTCGCTAGACCCACCCTGTGCAACCGTGAGGGTGTCCAGTATACTCTATTTAAAACCTTAAATCGGACCAATCTTGAATGCAATTCGCGTGACATTTTTTTCAAATTCCTGAGAATGCCATTCCATTCCTCCACTGTAAAGCTGAGACTTAAGTCCATTTCCCACGTTCTTTTGAGGGACAGTGTGTTAGGATCAGAGGCTAATAAAAGCATTTTGTAATAAGCTGATGCCTCTTGTCCACGCCCAAAGGTTTTTTTTTCTCCAGAAAGTCGCAGCTTGAAGGGAACTTTGCGGATGAACTAAATGTATTGGCCATCAAGTGTCTTAGTTGCAGGTATTTCCAAAATTTCTGCTTGGGTAAATCAAATTCTTCTACAAGTTTTTCAAATGATTTAAATGTACTGTTTTTGTAAAGATCCCCCAAAACTGTTATACCTCTCTGAAACCAGAGCTTCCAAAAGAAGGGTAGTTTAGCAATAGAAAGTTTGGGATTATACCAAATGCCAGCAGATTGGTTAAGATATGGATCAAATTTGAATAATTTGGACATTCTTTTCCATAGTTCTTTCAAATGAGAAAATACCGGATGTGATTGGATGTGGGGGGACAGATTAGTTGATAAGCTATATAATGGTGTAAATGGCGAGCAAGCAGTACTTTCAATGGAAAACCAAGGAGGCGCTTTCTCAGGGGTAAGAACCAATGTGCCAAATGCCGAGAGAAAAAGGCATAATGATATAAAAGTAGATTAGGCATCCCTAACCCACCTCTGTCCACTGGTTTCTGCAATTTTCTCAGATTCAATCTAGGTTTTTATTATTCCATATAAATGCTTTACAAAGCTGGTCAAATTGTTTGATGTATTTCAAGGAACATGAATTGGTAGAGCCTGCAACAAATAATTGAACTTAGGTGTACATACCATTTTGATTACATTGACCTTTCCCCACATTGAGAGATACATCTGAGACCAACGATCAATATTAATTTTCATATCGCTGAGTAAAAGTTCAAAATTTATCTTTATCAGATCTGACAGATGAGGTGGGAAGGTGACGCCTAAATACTTAATGCCCTTCTCAGGCCAGGAAAACATACCGGTTTGAAAAAGTGACCTGGGACAATAACTAGTTAACGGAAGGGCATCTGATTTGGTCCAGTTCACCTTATAACCAGAAATAGCTGAAAACGTATTTATTATTGCCTGCAAGGAGTTTAAAGACTTTTCTGGGTCTGAAATAAAAAGCAAGATGTCATCGGCGCCCATCTATCATTTTTTTAATTATCTTTTTTGTCTTTACTATGCCATATTTTATTATGCTGCTGACGACACCATAATTTCCCCCCCGAGGATTAATAAAGTTTCTCTCGATCCAGGATCTCACTTATCCGTAACTGTGAGAAGCTGCCAGCGCAGGAGCACTTTATCGTTCAGGAGTACCTAGAAAAGCCCTTCCTGATGGAGGGCTACAAGTTTGACCTGCGGATCTACATCCTCGTCACTTCCTGCGACCCTCTCTGCATTTTCCTTTACAACGACGGCCTCGTGCGTATGGGCACAGAGAAGTACCATGCACCCAGCGAAGCCAACCTGGTGAGTGACAAATAATGAAGCTACTATTATGCAGGTATTCACACACACCTGTGCCTTTTTTCTTGAGTTTGATAAAAGTAGATGGCACTGTGGTGAATTTATATTACTGAAAAAAATACATATATAGTGCTCAGCGTGTTATAAATTCAGTAATGCACTACTAACATTTCATTTATTATGCACTTCCATGACCTGCAGCCATAGCCTCGTGCAACTCAGCACAATCAGATTAAAAACAAATGAAACAAAGGTTGCAAACAGTGTTATCTTTACATAAGAACATGCATGCACACATATAAATAGTCCACAATTGGCAATAACCATATAACTGATATTGTTCACATATACACACATGCACACAGACGCAAAATGTGCAGACATACTGTATGCACACAAATGCCCACATGCCAGATGTCTCCTGTAATATCAAGCCGCTCATATTTGCCTTGAGGTTCTGCACCTGCTGAAGCACAGTCTGTTGCTGATGATGGGATACATACGCACATACACACACGTGGACACACGCAGACACGCACTCGTGTATCAGTGAGTTCAGAGGACCTTATGGTGGCTTACACTCATTTCCTGTAGGTTTGCTCTAATCTTAACCATTACTGCTATTTGCCTAGCCCTAACTGCTGCCCTGGCCTTAACCTAACCTTACCCTGTCTTTAAAATTTGTCTTCACCTTAAATTTAATGATTTACGTTATGGGTGCTTGCTTTTTGTCCTCATAAGAAAGGCGCAGCCTCATAATGTGTGTAAATAGATTTACATGAGTAATGCCTGTATCACCGCTTCCTATCAAGCACGGTACTTATCTAAAATATGAGCATGCACGCACACACGTGCACGCATAGACACGCAGGACCTCTCCCATGACATGAAGCGTGCGTTGTGTTAGTCTGTGACATATGATGGAGTGAGTCATGCCATGGAGATGGATGTTTAATCCCACAGAGAGTGGCTTCCAGACAGCCATCAGGTGCTGGAGTGGCCTGCGGTCACAGCGGTTATTACCTTGTAGGCTAAGGACAAGGATGTATTGTCTTCAAGTGTAAGGGATGGTGTTTAAAGAGAGGGATACAAAAAGTTAGAGACAACCATCCAATAAAACATTTTAACCATGGCCACTATAACTCTGATTTTTATACTTAAGATTTTGCAGGTCTGTGATTGTAAGATTGAGCTATTGACTTGATTTCCACTTATTCTCATGAGAAAAAGTGGAAATCACCCAAGGAGCGTTTTTGAAATACATCACTGATAATCTCCCGGTTTACACAGAGATATATGCTTTATTTCTTTTACTATAACACTCATTCCACCATCTCAAGTTGTCAAGGGACTAGCATGCAATATTTTTTCTTCAGTCTTATGTACCTACTTTACTTTTAGAGAAAATGTTTTGCATCACATTGTGGGCTGGTGCTCTGTAGTATAAAATCACAAACACCCTGAACATGTTGTTAGAGCTTGTAAAAAGAAGTTCTATTGTTATTCACTCCAAACGCTGGATCCAGCAGTCACATTTAGTCAAATTATCATCAGATATACTGCATTCTTCAATATAAATGAAAAGGGCAAAGCTTGTTTTGAGCATATTTATTTATATCAGGCTACTTATGTAAAAGAGACACGTGTAATGCAAAAAGCCTCTTATTGTTCCCTTTCCTCTCCGCAGAGCCAGCGCTGCATGCATCTGGCCAACTACTCGGTCAACAAACACAGTAAGAACTTTAAGCGAGATGAGATGGTGGACAAAGGCAGCAAGAGGTCCATCAGCTGGTTCACAGAGTTCCTCCGCACCAATGATTATGATGTGGCCAAATTCTGGGGCGACGTTTAGCCTTTAATGTGGTGCAAAGGCTGTTCTGAGATAAGCTGCGACTCAGCTGCACAGCAGACGAGCAGGCAGGAGCAGAAGCTCGAGACAAACAGTAAAAATGGACAAAACATTCAAATGTTGTTATGCTGGCACTCTGTCGGTGTTGATGTTTTTTTTATGTGTGACGGGAAGCTTATTAATGTGCTTTTATCTGTAGTGGTCATGGTGGCTTTAATGGTTGAACGTTCACATTACAGCTGTATTTTATATGCAATAACATTTAGATCCACTTGAAATTTCATGGAAAAGCTGCCACATCATTTTTTTAAACCAGCTATTAAATGGAGAACATGACCACAGAACTCTTACACTACCATTTCAGGCCTGTACTACTAAGCAGGATTTTGTCTTAACCAGGTGACTTCAGGATAAACCCTGGGTATATATGTAGCCATGGTAAATTTAGCCCCTTTTCCATTAGTACCTACTCGGATCGACTCGCCACGGATCACCACGACTCGACTCAGATTGACTGGTTTTCCATTACAATCCAGTATTACCTAACCTGCGTGGTTGTTGTTGTAGCAACGTGCGTCCCGCAACATGATTAATATGCAAAACGAATGCTACAAAATGGGTGGATGTCAAATCAAGAATATACCTGCTGCTCGATCTCTGGCTTTTCATCAGATTCCAGGACCACAGGGCTGATTTTTTGTAGCTATTTTCCTCATTGGCGGATTTTTTTAAATTTTTGTGAATGAGCCGCTCTAATGACTCATCGAATGACGCTACTGACCAGCCAATCGGTGGCATGCAGTCTGATGACATGACATATTAGTACCTGCTCGAATCACTTGGAACCCGGGGCGAGCAGGTACTAAAAAACTACCTGGTACCAGGTACTCTGACCTAATGGAAAACCCTGAAAACCGTGGTGAACTGTGCCGAGTCGGTCCGAGTAGGTACTAATGGAAAAGAGGCTTTATAGCCCTTTTTCACAGCCGGGGGGACTTCAATCCCATTTACTCCCACCCTTCTCAGCAACCTGTAATTTGAATACGTAGCACTCATGTGGATCATTTTCTTTGAGTCTTGTAATTTGTGTAATCTCCCTTTTGGCTTGGTTAGATGCTGCTAACATCACAACTTTTATGTGAATGCACTGGGGAAACCCTGGATTAATGTAACGAGTTGATAACTGGCGTTGTGTGACTACTTATTCTGATTACCAGGAACAGTGGACTATTCATAATTTCCGGTAAATTTCCGAAAAGTTTCCGGTAAATTTCCATGGTAAGTTAAGCTTGGGAATTTTGGAAATATTCCATATTGGAAACTTTCCATGGAAATAATGGGAATTATGGAAATGAATGGGAATTTAGGAGAACTAACTGGGAATATATTATTTTCAAGCATAAATATAAACAGAAATCATAAGAAAACCTCCATGCAAAATGTTTTCAACAGATATTTCAACGGATTTATTTGTAAGTACAGTAGAATAGAACACGTTTCAATAACTTGTTTCATGGATGAATAAAAACAGAAATGTTGATTTCAATATTACCATCCCCTAACCCTGCTCATTCGAAAATGCCCCCTGTCCAAAAATCTCCACAAAGTCCCATTCAAAAGGTTAAACTTATCCTTCAAAACGTCCCATTAAACATGCAAATCTTCCTTCAAGCAATCCTCTTTTCTCATTTTTGCTCAGTCAATAGACTCTTCCTGGACCTCATCATCATCCAACAACATGTCCACTTCCTCAGCATCCAACTCTGAGTCTTCCTCTTCAGTGTCACTTTCCAGCCTTGTTGAGGATGGCTCTGTGTCAGGCTCAAAGAGCCGTAGGTTTGCCTGAATGCCGACCAGCTTTTCCACTCTCACATTTGTGAGTCTGTTGCGAACCTTTGTGTGGGTGTTCGCAAACAGTGACCAGTTGCGCTCGGAGGCGGCTGATGATGGTGGGATTTGGAGGATGGAGGCTACAGGTGCAAGGGCCTCAGATTCACATAGTCCCTTCCACCAGGTGGCTGCAGATATGTGCTGGCATGACTGCCATATTCCATCCCCTTTCCAAAGGCCTTGCTTTGTTCGATACTTTGCCAAACTGCCTAGAACTTTGCCTTTATCGAGACCCAGGTGGTCAGACATGGCTGTAATGACCGCATAGGCACTGTTGATCTCTTCCCCAGAAAGTATGCCCTTGTCATAATATTTGGGGTCCAGCATGTATGCTGCTGCATGCACTGGCTTCATGCAGAACTCCCGCCGCTGTTCCAATGACTTGACCACAGCCGTTTCCTCTGCTTTCAGTAGTAGTAGGAAGTGGGCAGAATTGTCTGGATTTCTTCTTTGAGTTCTGCAAAAAGGCACTGGACATCTGACAAGATGGCAGCATCCCCCTCTATCTTCGCTATTGCTGCTGCAATAGGTTTGAGGATTTTCTGACTGCTAGATACTCTTTCCCAGAACACATCATCCAAGATGACCTTCTTGATGTCACTGTCGATGCCTACAGACTGGGATATGGCCATCTCTTGCAGAGACTCCTTTCCTTCCAGAAGGCTGTCAAACATGATAACAACACCACCCCATCGCGTTATGCTGGGAAGCTTCAGTGTAGTACTCTTGTTCTTTTCCTTTTGCTTTGACAGAAATGTAGCGGAAGTTACTTGTTTGCCTTTAACATATTTCAGAACTTGCTTCGCTCTCTTATTCAGAGTGTCCATTGTTTTTAGTGCCATTATGTCTTTTAGGAGAAGATTTAGTGTATGGGCAGCACAGCCAATAGCAGTTATATGAGGGTAGGTCTCCTCCACATCTGCCCAGGCAACCTTCATGTTGGCTGCGTTGTCAGTGACCAGTGCAAAAACCTTATCTGGTCCAAGGTCATTGATGATCACTTTGAGCTCATCTGCAATATATTGGCCTGTGTGTCTGTTTTCCTTTGTGTCTACACTCTTGTAGAACACAGACTGAGGAGTGGTGATTATGTAGTTAATAATTCCTTGTCCCTGATATTGGACCATCCATCAGAGATGACTGAAATACAGTCAGCTTGGTCAATGGTCTGTTTCACCTTTGCTTGAACTCGACTGAACTCTTCATCCAGTAGATGAGTAGACAATGCATGTCTGGTTGGGGGAATGTATGCTGGTCGGAGAACATTCAAAAATCTCTTCCGGTACACATTGGATGTCAGCATCAGGGGTGAGCCAGTTGCATAGATTGCACGAGCAAAACACTCATCTGCGTTTTTCTGGCTAGTGTCATCCATAAAATCAAAGAATCCTCTGATGCCAGAAGGACCAGGAGCTGATGAGTGGGTATCTGACTCTGATACAGCTGAAACAGATTCATTTTCCCCTTGAGTGGAACTCCTGGCTGCTGCATGTGTTGGGCCTTGAAGAATTTTTTTTGCACTTTGCAATGTGCTGTTGCATTTTGTGGCATTCTTCACGTCACGTCTTATCACAATACTTACACATATATACAGATTTCCTTGTACATTAGCTGGTGTAAAATGTCTCCACACATCAGATAGCGCACGTGGCATTTTCTGTAAAATAAAACAAGAGCTTGTAAAATGCTAATGCAATGCAAGAGATCGTAATAATACAATTGCAATATGATAATAAACAGATATAAATTGTAAGGCTAGCTAAACAACTGGAATGTAGTGATAGGATTTCCGCTCTTTTGAGAGAACCGGCTCTTTCGGTTCGGCTCACTAAAAAGAGCCGGCTCTTTCGGCTCCGAACCGGCTCTTCAGGTTGTTTTGTTGCTTAAATTAATTTATTATTAACATTAATATAAAATTATGCACAAAATTAATTACTAATGTAAAAAAGTGGTTTATTTATATATGTTTATATATAAATATATGCGGTAACCCCTAGAGACAAAACACGTACAAACTCACATTTCTAGCATGAACTGAACTTCCAAAACAGAGCTACCTAGATCACTTAAATTACACAATTGAAAGCATGTGTGTATGGTTTGTGTATTTATACACAACATATTTATATATATTCAAATAATTTAAAAAAAATAAATGTTTTTTTACCTGTTACTACCACACACCAAATCCGGTCATTGGTACTTGCTGGCTTGTGTAGCCACTATGTAATAAAAGCTCAACACTGCGCCCTAGCATCCTGGAGCACGTCTGTTGTCTTTTGTACGTGTTTTGAGTTTTTATGTGCTTCTGAGTTTTTACGTGTTTTGGAGTTTGTACGTGGTATAGAGTTTTTACGTGTTTTGGAGTTTTTACGTGTTTCGGAGTTTGTACGTGCTTCAGAGTTCGTATGTGTTTTGAAGTTTGTATGTGCTTCAGAGTTTGTACGTGCTATGGACTTTTTACGTGTTTTGGAGTTTAGAATAGAATAGAATAGCCTTTATTGTCATTGTACAGGATACAACGAAATTGGAGTGCCACTCCCTTGGTGCAAAAATACAATAATAAATATAAATGTAGAATATAAAAGGTACATTAAAACAAACAATAGTAAGTACAATATATACAGGATAGCACAATATATACAGGATAGCAGCATTAATATAATGACAGTAAGAATAGCAGCATAATAATAATTGACGGTGACAGTATGGTGTAGCTAAGCAGTTTCAATTGTTTTTATGCTTATTTACTATGGTGATAGCTCTGGGAAAGAAGCTATCCCTGAATCTGTTTGTTCTGGTTTTATTTGACCTGTACCGTCGGCCTGATGGTAATAGTTCAAACACTTGATTGCTGGGGTGAGAATGGTCCTTGATGATATTGCCAGCTCTGCTGAGGTTCCGAGAGTTTGCAATGACCTCCAGGCTGGGCAGAGAGCAGTCAGTGATCTTCTGGGCTGTGTTGATGACCCTCTGCAGTGCTTTCCTGTCTGCAACTGAGCACCCTGCATACCATGTTGTTATGCTGTACGTTAGGATGCTCTCTATGGTGGCTCTGTAGAATGTCACCAGCAGCCTCTCCTCAGGTTGTTCCTCCTGAGCACTCTCAGAAAGCGGAGACGCTGCTGGGCCTTTTTACCACCGCCGTGGTATTTGCAGTCCAGAGAGATCATCAGAGATCTGCACGCCCAGAAACCTCATGGAGTGCACCCTCTCCACACAGCTCCCGTGAATGTACAGTGGGGCCGGGTCTGCTCTGCCCTTCCTGAAGTCGAAGATAAGTTCTTTAGTTTTCGTGGTGTTCAGTTGGAGGTTATTAACTGAACACCACTCAGTCAGTCTGTTGACCTCATCTCTGTAGTCCGACTCATCCCCCCTTGAGATGAGTCCAACCACGGTGGTGTCATCCGCAAACTTTAAGATGGTGTTTGAGAGATGGGTAGGGGAGCAGTCGGATGTGTAGAGTGTAAACAGGAGGGGACTCAGAACACATCCTTGTGGAGACCCGGTGCTGAGTGTGATGGTGCTGGACAGGTGGGGGCCGAGTCTGACAGGCTGTGGTCTATTTGTCAGGAAGTCCTTAATCCAGAGGCAGATGGGGGTGGAGAGTCCCAGGTGAGACAGTTTCTGGACCAGGATCTCTGGGATGATGTGATTGAATGCTGAGCTGAAGTCCAGGAAGAGCATTCTCACATAGCTTCCTCGGTGCTCCAGGTGACTCAGCGCAGTGTGGGCGCTATGGTGATAGCGTCCTCGGTGGATCGATTTGTCCTGTAGGCAAATTGGTGGGGGTCCAAAGTGGGAGGCAGACTGGCCCTGATGTGCTGACAGACCAGTCTCTCAAAGCACTTCATCACTACAGGTGTAAGTGCAACAGGCCTGTAATCATTTGGGCTGACCACAGCTGTCTTTTTGGCGATGGGGATGATGGTGGAGGTTTTGAGGCAGGGCGGGACGGTGTTTAATGACAAAGAAAGGTTGAAGATTTTAGTGAAGACTCCGGTCAGTTCGTTTGTACGTGCTTCGGAGTTTGTACATGCTTCAGAGTTTGTACGTGCTATGGAGTTTTTACGTGTTTTGGAGTTTGTACGTGCTTCAGAGTTTGTACGTGCTTCGGAGTTTGTACATGCTTCAGAGTTTGTACGCGCTTCGGAGTTTTTACGTGTTTTGGAGTTTTTACGTGTTTCGGAGTTTGTACATGCTTCAGAGTTCGTATGTGTTTTGAAGTTTGTACGTGCTTTGTCTGTAGGGTCACCGTAAATATACTTTTATTTATTCCACATAAAATGTAATAAATAAATCATCCATCCATCCATCCATCCATTCGCTTCCGCTTCTCCTTTTCAGGGTCGCGGGGGGCGCTGGAGCCTATCCCAGCTGTCATGGGGCGAGAGGCGGGGTACACCCTGGACAGGTCGCCAGTCTGTCGCAGGGCCAACACACAAGGACAGACAACCATTCACACTCACATTCGCTCGCACATTCACACCTAGTGGCAATTTGGTTTATCCAATTAACCTATCCCCACAAGTTGCATGTCTTTGGACGGTGGGAGGAAGCCGGAGTACCCGGAGAGAACCCACGCAAACACGGGGAGAACATGCAAACTCCACACAGAAAGACCCCGGCCTGATGTTGGAATTGAACTCAGGACCTTCTTGCTGTGCGGCAACAGTGCTAACCACCGTGCTAACCACTTTTATTTATTCCACATAAAATGTAATAAATAAATCATGTAATACAAAAACCAACTATTCACATTTCAACTTATAGCTATTTAAATTTTCAGCTTTTTACTTTGTGCAACAACACAAAACACTGCAAACCACAACACAATTAAATATAAATTAAAATATGAAAACAAAAAGAAGATGCATATTCTCTTTTATATGGACCTGCATGAATAAACTTTCTGAATCCTTTATCATGTGCAACTGAAAATAGTTGTGGATGATTACTATACCTTTCTAATGTGAAGTTGTTGTCCCTGGCTCTCTTTCTCTGTCTCTCCCTCCTGTTCTGTTCCTGTGCTGCTGAGTGTAACTACGGCCCCTCCGCAAGCATGTGCTCTGTACATGTGATTAAGGAATGGCATGGATATTCAAGTGTAACTGAATTGCATTTGTTTGTTTTTGTCAATATTATGCTCAAATATACTTTGCTCAACTATATTTAAGTTCCCTAAGAAGAGCCAACCTTCAATTTTGAAAATTCCCAGTTTATTCCCATAAATTCCCGTTTATTCCCATGGAAAGTTTCCATCTTTGAAAATTCCGGGAATTTTGCAACCCTAATTACAAGTAGGTGCACCACAGAGCCGCTGACTGTAAATGATTACACAGTATATAATATCTTTTGCGGTACTTGTGATTTCTCCAGTGCGCTCTCTCAAACTTTTTATCCTGAAATACATAAGTGTTAATAACATCACAACGGTCTATCAATAGGATGATACTCAGATGGATGGTCGAAAATATAGGACGCAGTTTGTCATCTCTGAAGGTGTATGGTTTCTACTTTTTTATTTCCACTCTGAATACTAAAATATAAGTAAAGGTAGAAAAAGTTGATTACCCGTGTTTCCCCTCTCATCTTCCCTGATATGAAGCTCTTTGTGGGTGGTCTGCCACTGCAACAGGTCTCGTAGTTCCTCCTTGTACACCTCAATGTAGGACACCTTCACTGTGACATCCACAACATCACTTTCCTTCGTCTTCTCCGCCAGGTATATGAACAGATCCTGAGCTGCACGGTCAATAATTCCCCCCTCTTCATCTATGGAAGGTTTTGGAAAAAGAGAATTACGGTTATGAAGTTAGAAAGTTCAGATGATTAATGGGCCTTAGAGAGCACAAACACTCCTTGAACTTATCAGTCACTTATCAGTCACAGAGTGGTTAAGCTCTGTGTTGGAGCTTAACCACATTTGGTTAAACGTCACATTGCCTTGGCTCCTTCCACCCAGTGTGTACGTCTTGCCTGATCCAGTCTGCCCGTAACAAAAAAACGGTAGCATTTTCGCCGTTGACCAAACGCTCCACCAGGAGATGGACGCAGGACTCGTACACCTCATCCTGGCTGACTGATGGTCCAAACGCGTTGTCAAAGTAGAAGCATCGGTCCTCGCCCACCATCACCTGTCCGGTCCCCGGCACTACCCGCACACACACCCTGTGGCGGTGGAGGACTTCTTTAGGGAGCAGAGGTCGGATACGGACCGCCACCCGTACAACCGCGGTCAAGTGAGCCGTCATTTGTGAGCCGCGGTCAAGCCAGCCGCTTCTTCTCCGCCACATAAATTTCCTTGCGCTTTTACACCAGTCTTTACGTTAGCGCCTTTTCGCTTTATATCCCGATTGAAAGCCTGGACCGGCGCGCGCGTGCACACAAATTGCAATGGAACAGCCCAATACAACCAAAGTGACAGTCTGGTTGCATATTCAACAATTCATTAAAAATCATCCTTAGTAGTTGATGTCCAACTTTCAACACATCCCTCCTCTGGGACACCTACTGTACCTGTGTTCCAAGTTTCAGCCAGATTTACTGTAGAATTCCTCAGATATTAAAGCAAACTTGTATTCAATGCAATAAAGTCAATACACAACAATTATATAATTTTCAAAAATTCATTAAAAATCATCCTGAGTAGTTGATGTCCAACTTTCAACACATCCCTCCTCTGGGACACCTACTGTACCTGTGTTCCAAGTTTCAGCCAGATTTACTGTAGAATTCATCAGATATTAAAGCAAACTTGTATTCAATGCAATACAGTCAATACAATAGAATTATGTCAATTTCAAAAATTCATTAAAAATCATCCTTAGAAGTTGAGGTCCAACTTTCAACACATCCCTCCTCTGGGACACCTACTGTACCTGTGTTCCAAGTTTCAGACAGATTTACTGTAGAATTCCTCAGATATTAAAGCAAACTTGTATTCAATGCAATACAGTCAATACAATAGAATTATGTCAATTTTCAAAAATTCATTAAAAATCATCCTTAGTAGTTGAGGTCCCACTTTCAACACATCCCTCCTCTGGGACACCTACTGTACCTGTGTGCCAAGTTTCAGCCAGATTTACTGTAGAATTCCTCAGATATTAAAGCAAACTTGTATTCAATGCAATAAAGTCAATACAATAGGATTATGTCTATTTCACAAATTCATTAAAAATCATCCTTAGTAGTTGAGGTCCCACTTTCAACACATCCCTCCTCTGGGACACCTACTGTACCTCTGTGCCAAGTTTCACCCAGATTTACTGTAGAATTCCTCAGATATTAAAGCAAACTTGTATTTAATGCAATACAGTTAATAAACTATAATTATGTCATTTTCAAAAATTCGTTTAAAATCAGCCTGAATAGTTGAGGTTCAACTTTGAACACATTCCTCCTCTGGGCGACCTACTGTACCTCTGGGCCAAGTTACATCTCAATCCGCTGTAATCTTTATCAGAAATTGAAAGAACAATTATATGTGGGGCGATCGTGGCTCAAGAGTTGGGAGTTCGCCTTGTAATCGGAAGGTTACCGGTTCGAGCCCCGGCTCGGACAGTCTCGGTCGTTGTGTCCTTGGGCAAGACACTTCACCCGTTGCCTACTGGTGGTGGTCAGAGGGCCCGGTGGCGCCAGTGTCCGGCAGCCTCGCCTCTGTCAGTGCACCCCAGGGTGGCTGTGGCTACAACGTAGCTTGCCATCACCTGTGTGTGAATGGGTGAATGACTGGATATGTAAAGCGCTTTGGGGTCCTTAGGGACTAGAAAAGCGCTATATAAATACAGGACATTTACCGTGTCAAGGCTGGCTGTGTGCCTTTCAAAGTGACACTAAATAACAGAACTCAGGCACATCAGGGAATAGTCCAAAAAGCGGTTTTATTAAACAAAAACAACATACAAAATATCCCTAACCCATACTACATAACCTAAAAAGAAACATAGTGGAAACAAAGGGACAATTAGAAGCACAAGAAAACAATACTATACTGAAAGGGCAAGAGACACAGCCCAAACATAATCCACAATTAAAACGCCAAAAGAACAAGTCATCCCACATAGCAGACGGGTCTTGCCTGGATCTGGTGTCAAGCCGGCACTGCTGGCTGACTTCTGGCATGGTAAGTGGTATGTCATCCAGATATGGGCCAGGCCTGCCGTAGATGCCACTGTTTATGCGATGGCATGCTATATCTGGCCTGATTGTGGTTCGCTGTATGTGAACCACAATCACATACAGCGATTGTGTGATTGCCTGTATGTGGCCCAGGCTCATAGAAAACAGGTCTGGCCCGGATCTGGCATCAAGCTGGCACTTCTGACTGACTGGTGTCATGGCAGGGTGTATGTCAACCAGATGTGGGCCAGGTCTGGCAATGATGGCAATATGTATGAATGTGAGCGTGAATGAATAATGGCATTGTAAAGCGCTTTGGGTGCCTTGAAAAGCGCTATATAAATCCAATCCATTATTATTATATTTATCTTCATATTTTCCTATTTTAGTTAGAAGATCCAAATGCCATGTTGCAATACTATACTGCTATGGTAGCCAACGTTTCTAATGCAGGTTTGTCAAGTTTGTGAGTGTACACTTTATCCAAAACATAGTGAGGGTTTACTCATGTTTACCACCTGGTAGCTGCAGCTCAGGAGGTAGGGCAGGTCACCTACTGATCGGAAGGTTAGTGGTTCGATCCCTGGCTCCTCCAGTCTGCGTGTCAAGAGTGTGAATGTAGTTGGGAAACACTCAGTTTAGAGAAATTGGGTGAATGTGACATGTTGTATAGAGCACTTTGAGTAATATGGGAGAGTAAAAAAGCGGTATATATGAATCACTCCATTCACTGTCTGAACAGAGTTTCGTCATGCTACTTTTGCACTATTATGTTCCAGCACATGTTGTTATTACATGGCTTGATTAAGGTACACATTAGGCTGACATCTGGGGCCAGAGCTGAAAGTGTTCTGGGCCAGCACAGGGCCAGCAGGGTGTCTGCAGCTGGCCCATGTGTGGGTCACCAAAGGGCCGTCATTCTTTGCGGTACACAGGCCGTGTGTAAGCACATTGTGTGGGACAGATCGGGGCCATACCAATTTTGCTATGTGCGAGGAATTATGTAAAAATAGAAACATCATAAAAATGAAAATGAACATAAAGTAAAATGTACTGAAATGAACATCAGTATGGCCATCATTATTTGCTTGGAAAGTCTAAAGTTCCATGGCTTTGAACAGCCAGAGAACGCAATGCCCAGCTTAGAGTGACTAAAAGTAACTTCTTTTAACATTCTGTCATTCTGCTTCTATATCAAAAATGCACTAAAAATAGTCAATTGAAAAAAAATATTCGCCATTTTTCATCAGTTTGGGTTCCTCTGTTTATAGCAATTTTTAGAATAGAATCGAATACCTTTGTCACATTTGTACAGTGAGATACAGAGCATCTCCTACTCAGTGCAAACATGCTGGGGGGCTGGCTCTATCCACCTTAGTGCAGCTGCCGTACCATACTGTGATGCAATAACTTAGCAGGCTCTCAATGGGCGAGTGGTGGAAGGTCAGCAGAGGATGTCTGGGATGATTGCATTAAAGGCTGAGCTGTAGACCACGAAGAGCATTCTGACGTAGCTCTGCTGCTGTTCTAGGTGACTCAGCACCGAGTGGAGGGTGATGGCGTCTTCTGTGGATCTGTTTGCGCGGTATGCAAACTGGTGGGGGTCGAATTCTGGGGGGAGGTAATCCTTGGTGTGCTGAAGGACTAGTCTCTCAAAGCATTTCATGATTACCGGTGTGAGGGCCACAGGGCAATAATAGTTCAGGCTGGTGATGGGAGACTTCTTTGGCACTGGGATGATTGTGGCTGATTTTAGACAGGATGGGATGGCTGCTTCATCCAGTGAGAGGTTGAAGATTCTGGTGAAGATGAGGGTGAGCTGGTGGGCACATGCTCTTAATACTTTACCACGTATTCCGTCTGGACCGGCCGCCTTCCTGGGGTTCACTGCTAGGAACACACATCTGACATCGTGCTCCGTTACAGTGAGTGGAGCAGTGCAGGAACCAGGTGAGGATGAGGATGGAAGCAGGGTTGAGGCAGATGAATGCTGCTGTTGTGGTGTTTCAAAGCGGGCGAAGAAGCTGTTTTATTTCCTCTGCTAGCTGCACACTCAGGTTTTCTGTTTTCACAGTTCTGCCTCTGTGGTTTATGATGTCTATTATTCCCTGCCACACCTCTCGTGTGATGTTGCTGGACAGGTGGGACCCCTTTTCAGGTCAGTTCGAGCAGACCTGTACAGAGCTCTGTCACCTGACCTAAAGTCAGCATCGTGGGCTTTGAGGAGTGTGCAGACCTCGCTGGTCATCCAGGGTTTTTGGTTTGGGAAAACCCAAATGCTTTTGTCCACAGTCACATTTGCAATACAGAACTTGATATAGTCCAGTACTGATCCTGTGAAAGTTTCTAATGCAATATATTATACTTTACCAATGTAACACACAATGCAGGTATCTCTCAGAATTTATTTTTATGTTATCAAAAATGTATTAAAAGTACAAGCATGAAAAATTACAAGAATGCAATAAAAAATATAACCAAACAAGCTTAATTTACAGTTTGAAATACAGAAAATAATGAAAAGATATAAATAACTACCTATTAATCCCCATATCCAAGTATCAAGAAGTGTAAAAACAAATTACATTCTTTCCTCAGTTTCTATTAATAAGACTTAAATTTACATGAAATTATTCAAAATTATATACATTATTCATAAGGTGACAAAGAATTCAGAAACAACACAGAGAATGTCTTGATACATGCTCAATCATCCAGGTAATTAAATCCCTAAAGTTTGATTCTGTTCATCTGGACGTAGTGTTTTCAATGGGAGAAAAGTTTCGTCACTCATCCAAGTGACTTCTGCGGTCTCAGCTGACTGCAGGTTTCCCCTATCTTATAATAATAATGGATTGCATTTATATAGCGCTTTTCGAGACCCTCAAAGCGCTTTACAATTCCACTATTCATTCACACACGGGTGGAGGCAAGCTACAGTTGTAGCCACAGCTGCCCTGGGGCAGACTGACAGAAGCAAGGCTGCCATATCGCGCCATCGGCCCCTCTGGCCATCACCAGTAGGTTAAGTGTCTTGCCCAAGGACACAACGACCGAGACTGTGGGAGCTGGGGCTCGAACCGGCAACCTTCCAATTACAAGACGAACTGCCAACTCTTGAGCCACGATCGCTCTATAAACAGTATGTTGCATTTTCAGTCATTGTGCAATGTACTGTTTAAAAGAAAAAACTTTTTTTTGCCTTGACAACATACATTCATCTTCATTTCAAATAAGTAGTTATTTTTCACACACAGAGCAATACCATTCTCCAGCCTCTGCTGTCCAAAACTACTCTGTATTCATCTGGAGGCACTGTGTGTGAAACCACTTTAAATAGCTCTCATGCAGGAACAAAGCAATTGTATAAAATGAAGTGAGGGAATGGAGCTATAAATAGATTAATATAGAGATATGAAAATAAACTTATATATAGACATAGGAACACAAGTTTTAACATTAATGTTTCTGGGATATAATAAACAATATAAGCATACAGGTGTCTAAGCAAACATTGTGGTATACAAACTGAGAGAGTGCAGTGAGTCATGTTTATTCCTGTTCAATATGTGTCTGACACAAGTGGATGAATTAAAAAGTCTGACAGCAGCAGCAACAACAGGCAATGCCTTCCTGATGACTTTCTGTCTGTTTACATCTTTTTCTATTATGCCTGTATCCCAGCTTGAAGAGTCCTGGACCCTTTTTCTAGTCAGTGGGTGTGTGGGCAGACAACTCTGGCTTGTCACCCAGTTGGATTTCCTGGTATTTGTAAGATGGCACTATCTACAAATCAGGACACATTAACTATGATATTAAAAAATGACATGATGACATAGTCGTTGGTCAGTTTACCAAGCATTTCTCAGTTTTGTTCTTTATAGTTCAGTTCATCATATCATTGTTGGTGAGTCCTGGATTATTTGATGATATGTTTACATTATGTATTCTTTTGTTTTCAGTTCCATATTGCTTTTTAGTGTAGTTCTTCTTCAGCGTTCCACAAGTGGATGGAACACTTGTGAAAATACTCTAGTGTTAAAGCCAGTCTTGTCTTCATGTCTGTTTATGGTTTTGTCTGTGTCAAGCTCGTGTGTCTTAGTCTGGGCTTTAGTTTGGTGGCCTCTTGTCTCTTTCTTGTGTTGAGTCTTACTTCCACTGTCTTCTTATTCCCAATGTATCCCTGCTGTGTTATGCAGCTGTCTCCAATTCCCCTAATCGCCATCCTATTTATACATTTTGCCAATCTCCCGGTCTGAAGTACATTATTCTATTCTATTCTATTCTATTTATACAGCGCCAAATCACAACAACAGTCACCTCAAGGCGCTTTATATTGTAAGTTCGATTTTACAATTATACATACAGAGAAAAACACAACAAACATATTATTCCATATAAGCAAGCACTTTAGCGGCAGTGTTAAGGAAAAACTCCCCTTTAACAGGAAGAAACTTCCGGCAGAACCAGGCTCAGGGCCATCTGCTGCAACCAGTTGGGGTAAGAGAGAAGGAAGACAGGATAAAAGACATGCTGTGGAAGAGAGCGAGAGATTAATAACAAGTATGATTCGATGCAGAGAGGTCTATTAACACATAGTGAGTGAGAAAGGTGACTGAAAAGGAAAAACTCAATGCATCATGGGAATCCCCCGGCAGCCTACAGCTATTGCAGCATAACTAAGGGAGGATTCAGGGTCACCTGGTCCAGCCCTAACTATATGCTTTAGCAAAAAGGAAAGTTTGAAGCCTAATCTTGAAAGTAGAGATAGTGTCTGTCTCCCGAATCCAAACTGGAAGCTGGTTCCACAGAAGAGGGGCCTGAAAACTGAAGGCTCTCCCTCCCATTCTACTTTTACATACTCTAGGAAAAACAAGTAGGCCTGCAGTGCAAGAGCGAGGTGCTCTAATACGGTGATATGGTACTACAAGGTCATAAAGATAGGATGGGGCATGATTATTTAAGACCTTGTATTTTGAATTCAATTCTGGATTTAACAGGGAGCCAATGAAGGGAAGCCATTATAGGAGAAATCTGCTCTCTCTTTCCAGTCCCTGTCAGGACTCTTGCTGCAGCATTTTGGATTAGCTGAAGGCTTTTCAGGGAGTTTTTAGGACTTCCTGATAATAAAGAATTACAGTAGTCCAGCCTGGAAGTAATAAATGCATGAACTAGTTTTTCAGCATCACTCTGAGACAGGATATTTCTAACTTTAGAGATGTTGTGCAAACGGAAGAAAGCAGTATTACATCCATCCATCCATCCATCCATCCATCCATCTTCATCCGCTTTATCCGAGGCCGGGTCGCGGGGGCAGCAGCCTAAGCAGAGAAGCCCAGACCTCCCTCTCCCCAGCCACCTCCTCCAGCTTATCCGGGGGAACACCAAGGTGTTCCCAGGCCAGCCGAGAGATATAATCTCTCCAGCGTGTCCTGGATCTGCCCCGGGGCCTCCTCCCGGTGGGACATGCCCGGAACACCTCACCCAGGAGGCACCCAGGAGGCATCCTTGTCAGATGCCCGAACCACCTCAACTGGCTCCTTTCGATGTGGAGGAGCAGCGGCTCTACTCTGAGCCCCTCCCGGATGGCCGAACTTCTCACCCTATCTCTAAGGGAGGCCAGCCACCCTTCGGAGGAAGCTCATTTCTGCCGCTTGTATCCGCGATCTCGTTCTTTCGGTCACTACCCACAGCTCGTGGCCATAGGTGAGGGTAGGGGCGTGAGATCGACCGATAAATTGAGAGCTTAAGCTTTTACACTCAGCTCCCTCTTCACCACGACGGACCGGTGCAGCGTCCGCATCACTGCAACCGCAGCACCAATCCGTCTGTCGATCTCCGGCTCCCTTCTCCCATCACTCGCGAACAAGACCCCGAGATACTTGAACTCCTCCACTTGGGGCAGGAACTCATCCCCGACCCGGAGTGGGCACTCCACCCTTTTCCGGCTGAGAACCATGGCCTCAGATTTGGAGGTGCTGATCCTCATTCCTGCTGCTTCACACTCGGCTGCGAACCGTTCCAGTGCGAGCTGAAGGCCTTCACCTGATGAAGCCAACAGAACCACATCATCCGCAAAAAGCAGAGATGAGATTCTGAGGCCACCAAAGCGAAAGCCCTCCGCCACTTGGCTGCGCCTAGAAATCCTGTCCATAAAAATTATGAACAGAACCAGTGACAAAGGGCAGCCCTGGCGGAGCCCATCACCCACCGGGAACGAGTCCGACTTATTGCCGGCAATGCGAACCAAACTCTTGCAACGGTTGTATAGGGATCGAATGGCCTGTAGCAATGGGCCAGACACCCCATACTCCCGCAACACCTCCCACAGGACACCCCGGGGACACGGTCGAATGCCTTCTCCAAGTCCACAAAACACATGTAGACTGGTTGGGTAAACTCCCATGCACCCTCAAGTATCCTTGAGAGGATAAAGAGCTGGTCCAGTGTTCCGCGACCAGGACGAAAACCGCATTGTTCCTCCTGTATCCGAGGTTCGACTAGCGGACGAACTCTCCTTTCCAGCACCCTGGCATAGACTTTCCCAGGAGGCTGAGGAGTGTGATCCCCTGTAGTTGGAACACACCCTCCGGTCTCCCTTCTTAAAGATGGGGACCACCACCCCGTCTGCCAATCCAGGGGTACTGCCCCTGATCTCCACGCAACATTGTAGAGGCGTGTCAACCAGGACAGCCCTACAACGTCCAGAGCCTTCAGGAACTCGGGGCGGACCTCATCAACACCAGGGGCTCTGCCACCAAGGAGTTGTTTAACTGCCTCAGTGACCTCGCCCCCGGAAATTGGCGGGTCATTCCCCTCATCCCCAGACTCTGCTTCCTCCTCGGAAGACGTGTCAGTGGGATTAAGGAGGTCCTTGAAGTATTCCTTCCACTGCCTGACAATTTTCTCAGTCGACATCAGCAGCGCTCCGCCAGCACTATACACAGTGCAGGTAGAGCACCGCTTTCCCCTCCTGAGGCGCCTGACGGTTTGCCAGAATCTCTTGAGGCAGTCCGAAAGTCTTTTCATGGCCTCTCCGAACTCCTCCCACACCCGAGTTTTTGCTTCAGCCGCTGCCCGAGCCGCATTCCGCTTGGCCTGTCGATACCTGTCAGCTGCCTCCGGAGTCCCACAGGCTAACCAAGCCCGATAGGACTCCTTCTTCAGCCTGGTGGCTCCCTTCACCTCTGGTGTCCACCATTTGGTTCGGGATTACCACCACGGCAGGCACCAACCACCTTGCGGCCGCAGCTCAATGCAGCAGCTTGCGGCGATGGAGGCGCTGAACATGGTCCATTCGGACTCAATGTCCCCAGTCTCCCTCGGAATGCTGTTGAAGCTCTGCCGGAGGTGTGCGTTGAAGATCTCGCGGACTGGGGCCTCTGCTGGACGTTCCCAGCACACCCTCACTCACGCGTTTAGGTGCACGGGTCTGTCCAGCGTCCTCCCCGCCACCTGATCCAAATCACCACCAGGTGGTGATCAGTTGACAGCTCAGCCCCTCTCTTTACCCGAGTGTCCAGAACATATGGTTGCAGGTCTGGTGATACGATTACAAAATCGATCATCGACCTGCGGCCTCAGCGATCCTGGTGCCACGTGCACTTATGGACACTCTTATGTTCGAACAAGGTGTTCGTTATGGCCAAACTGTGATTTGCACAGAAGTCCAATAACAAAACACCGCTCGGATTCAGATCAGGGAGGCCGTTCCTCCCAATATGCAGTATTACATATTTGTTTAATATGTGCATTGAAGGACATATCCTGGTCAAAAATGACTCCAAGGTTCCTCACAGTGTTACTGGAGGCCAAGGTAATGCCACCCAGAGTAAGAATCTGGTTAGATACCATATTTCTAAGATTTTCAGGGCCAAATACAATGACCTCATTTTTATCTGAATTAAGGAGCAGAAAGTTAGCGGCCATCCAGGTCTTTATGTCTGTAAGACATTCCTGCAGTTTAACTAAATGGTGTTTGTTATCTGGCTTCATGGACAGATAGAGCTGGGTGTCATCTGCATAGCACTGAAAATTTATGCTATGTCTTCTAATGATGCTGCCTAGGGGAAGCATGTATAATGTAAATAGAATTGGTCCTAGCACTGAACCCTGTAGAACTCCATAATTAACCTCAACATGTGAAGAAGACTCTCCATTTACATGAACAAATTGGAGTCTATTAGATAAATATGATACAAACCACTGCAGCACAGTACCTGTAATACCTACAGCATGTTTTGCAGCCATCTTTTACGGTGTGGTCTGCTGGGGCGGCAGCATCTCTGCTGGGGACAGGAAGAGACTGAACAGGCTGATCCGCAGGGCCAGTTCTGTTCTAGGATGCCCTCTGGACCCAGTGGAGGTGGTGAGTGACAGGAGAATGGTGGCTAAGCTTTCATCCCTCTCACCCCATGCAGGAAACTCTAACAGCACTGAACAGCTCCTTCAGTGGCAGGCTGCGGCACCCACGGTGTGGGACAGAGAGATTTTGCAGGTCTTTCCTCCCTACTGCTGTCAGACTCTACAACAAAGACTTCAACTGATCAAACACACACAAACGAGTTATCTGCTTTAGGCTACGTGTTTGAGAATTATACCACTGGGTCAAGTACTTCTGATTTGAGGCCTTATTTTTCACAGGAGCTACAGTATCCAGCGTCATATGTGGTGAAGAGGCAAAATCAGTTCACCTATATATTTTGTATTGTGCCTTAATTAAGTGTTCCCTGGTGTTTCCAAGTTGCAGTGTGTGTTACTACCAGTAAGTTTGGTAGTTCATCAAATAGAAGACTTTCTGTTCCTGTAATATTGAATGTTGTTTTAAAAGGTGTCCAAAAACAGAAAATAAAGTATTTCAAAAGACAAGGAGTATGTCACAATGAATATATAATTTGAATTTATACAATTTAATTAATTCCGGTGTTAGCAGTTAAATGTTATGTATTTAGCACCAAATCACAACAGCAGTAACCTAAAGACACTTTATGTTGCTGGGTAAAAACACAACAATAATACAAAGAAAACAACAACAATTTAATTACCCAATATGAGCTAACATTTAGTGAGAGTGGGAAGGAAAAACTCCATTTGAAGAGATAGAAACATCTGGCAGAAACAGGCTCAAGGAGAGACAGCTATCTACAGCTATCTACTATGACTGGCTGAGGTTGATGAAAAGGAGACAGGACAACATATACACTGTGCAAGAGATACATACTACGGTGTATGTAGTATGTAGTATGTATCTCTTGATTAAATGCAGAGAGGTGTATAAACACAGAACGAGCAAAGAAGGAAAAAATTCATACATCACGGGAAGCCCGCAAGAGCCTAGGCTTATTACAGCACAAATAAGGGAAGATTCAGGGTCACCTGATCCACTCTAACTGTATTATTTGTCAAAACTGAAGGTTTTAATGCTAATCTCAAAAGCAGAGACGGGTGTTTGTCTTCTGAATTAATATAGAATAGAATTTAATAGAATAGAATTCAACTTTATTGTCATTGCACATGTCACAGGTACAGGGCAACGAAATGCAGTTTGCATCCATCCAGGAGTGCTTTAGCCATGATATAGATATATTACAATATATATTAGCAATAATATTGGTATGTAAGTATATTATAGAAATTGGTCTATTATGGTATGTTACAATGTACACGGTATGAAGGTATGTTATGAATATGCTATAACTATAAGTATGTACAGGCTGTAGTGAGTACAAGCTATGTACAGGCTATGAACAGGATATAAATATGAAAAACTATACAGAATATGAAATTAAAAAACTATACAGAAATATGAGATATACAGCTATACAGAAATGTGAACTATGCAGGTTATAAACAGTTGTAGAATTAAAAATTATTGTATTGTACAGGATGATGTGAGCTGCATCCACAGAAGAGAGGCCTGAGAGATGAAGACTCTGATTCCCGTTCAACCTTAAAATTCTATAGGAACCACAAGTACACCTAATATTCCAAAATTAAAATCTGGATTTCAAAGCGAGTCAGTGAAGACAAGCAAATATGGCTGAAATATGCTGTCTCTTTATAGTCCCTGTCATGACTCTCTCAGCAACACTTTTGATCGATCAATATTAAACAATTATTGATGGAGCGGATTGAGATGAAACTTGGCACAGAGGTACAGTAGGTGTCCCAGAGGAAGAATGTGTTGAAAGTTGAACCTCAACTATTCAGGCTGATTTTTAATGAATTTTTGAAAATGATATAATTATAGTTTATTAACTGTATTGCATTGGATACAAGTTTCCTGTAATTTCTGAGGAATATTACAGTGAATCTGGCGGAAATTTGGCACAGGGGTACAGTAGGTGTCCCAGAGTAAGAATCTGTTGAAAGTTGGACCTCAACTACTAAGGATGATTTTTAATGAATTTTTGAAATTGACATGATTCTATTGTATTGACTGTATTGCATTGAATACAAGTTTGCTTTAATATCTGATGAATTCTACAGTAAATCTGGGTGAAACTTGGCACAGAGGTACAGTAGGTGTCCCAGAGGAGGGATGTGTTGAAAGTGGGACCTCAACTTCTAAGGATGATTTTTAATGAATTTTTGAAAATTACATAATTGTTGTGTATTGACTTTATTGCATTGAATACAAGTTTGTTTTAATATCTGAGGAATTCTACAGTAAATCTGGCTGAAACTTGGCACACAGGTACAGTAGGTGACCCAGAGGAGGGATGTGTTGAAAGTGGGACCTCAACTACTAAGGATGATTTTTAATGAATTTTTGAAATAGACATAATCCTATTGTATTGACTGTATTGCATTGAATACAAGTTTGCTTTAATATCTGAGGAATTCTACAGTAGGTGTCCCAGAGGAGGGATGTGTTGAAAGTGGGACCTCAACTACTAAGGATGATTTTTAATGAATTTTTGAAATAGACATAATCCTATTGTATTGACTGTATTGCATTGAATACAAGTTTGCTTTAATATCTGAGGAATTCTACAGTAAATCTGTCTGAAACTTGGAACACAGGTACAGTAGGTGTCCCAGAGGAGGGATGTTTTGAAAGTTGGACATCAACTACTAAGGATGATTTTTAATGAATTGTTGAATATGCAACCAGACTGTCACTTTGGTTGTATTGGGCTGTTCCATTGCAATTTGTGTGCGCGCGTGCACTCACACGTGCACGCGCGCGCCGGTCCAGGCTTTCAATCGGGATATAAAGCAAAAAGGCGCTAACGTAAAGACTGGTGTAAAAGCGCAAGGAAATTTATGCGGCGGAGAAGAAGCGGCTGGCTTGACCGCGGCTCACAAATGACGGCTCACTTGACCGCGGTTGTACGGGTGGCGGTCCGTATCCGACCTCTGCTCCCTAAAGAAGTCCTCCACCGCCACAGGGTGTGTGTGCGGGTAGTGCCGGGGACCGGACAGGTGATGGTGGGCGAGGACCGATGCTTCTACTTTGACAACGCGTTTGGACCATCAGTCAGCCAGGATGAGGTGTACGAGTCCTGCGTCCATCTCCTGGTGGAGCGTTTGGTCAACGGCGAAAATGCTACCGTTTTTTTGTTACGGGCAGACTGGATCAGGCAAGACGTACACACTGGGTGGAAGGAGCCAAGGTAATGTGACGTTTAACCAAATGTGGTTAAGCTCCAACACAGAGCTTAACCACTCTGTGACTGATAAGTGACTGATAAGTTCAAGGAGTGTTTGTGCTCTCTAAGGCCCATTAATCATCTGAACTTTCTAACTTCATAACCGTAATTCTCTTTTTCCAAAACCTTCCATAGATGAAGAGGGGGAATTATTGACCGTGCAGCTCAGGATCTGTTCATATACCTGGCGGAGAAGGCGAAGGAAAGTGATGTTGTGGATGTCACAGTGAAGGTGTCCTACATTGAGGTGTACAAGGAGGAACTACGAGACCTGTTGCAGTGGCAGACCACCCACAAAGAGCTTCATATCAGGGAAGATGAGAGGGGAAACACGGGTAATCAACTTTTCTACCTTTACTTATATTTTAGTATTCAGAGTGGAAATAAAAAGTAGAAACCATACACCTTCAGAGATGACAAACTGCGTCCTATATTTTCGACCATCCATCTGAGTATCATCCTATTGATAGACCGTTGTGATGTTATTAACACTTATGTATTTCAGGATAAAAAGTTTGAGAGAGCGCACTGGAGAAATCACAAGTACCGCAAAAGATATTATATACTGTGTAATCATTTACAGTCAGCGGCTCTGTGGTGCACCTACTTGTAATTAGGGTTGCAAAATTCCCGGAATTTTCAAAGATGGAAACTTTCCATGGGAATAAACGGGAATTTATGGGAATAAACTGGGAATTTTCAAAATTGAAGGTTGGCTCTTCTTAGGGAACTTAAATATAGTTGAGCAAAGTATATTTGAGCATAATATTGACAAAAACAAACAAATGCAATTCAGTTACACTTGAATATCCATGCCATTCCTTAATCACATGTACAGAGCACATGCTTGCGGAGGGGCGTAGTTACACTCAGCAGCACAGGAACAGAACAGGAGGGAGAGACAGAGAAAGAGAGCCAGGGACAACAACTTCACATTAGAAAGGTATAGTAATCATCCACAACTATTTTCAGTTGCACATGATAAAGGATTCAGAAAGTTTATTCATGCAGGTCCATATAAAGAGAATATGCATCTTCTTTTTGTTTTCATATTTTAATTTATATTTAATTGTGTTGTGGTTTGCAGTGTTTTGTGTTGTTGCACAAAGTAAAAAGCTGAAAATTTAAATAGCTATAAGTTGAAATGTGAATAGTTGGTTTTTGTATTACATGATTTATTTATTACATTTTATGTGGAATAAATAAAAGTGGTTAGCACGGTGGTTAGCACTGTTGCCGCTTTAGCAAGAAGGTCCTGAGTTCAATTCCAACATCAGGCCGGGGTCTTTCTGTGTGGAGTTTGCATGTTCTCCCGTGTTTGCGTGGGTTCTCTCCGGGTACTCCGGCTTCCTCCCACCGTCCAAAGACATGCAACTTGTGGGGATAGGTTAATTGGATAAACCAAATTGCCACTAGGTGTGAATGTGCGAGCGAATGTGAGTGTGAATGGTTGTCTGTCCTTGTGTGTTGGCCCTGCGACAGACTGGCGACCTGTCCAGGGTGTACCCGCCTCTCGCCCCATGACAGCTGGGATAGGCTCCAGCGCCCCCGCGACCCTGAAAAGGAGAAGCGGAGCGAATGGATGGATGGATGGATGGATGATTTATTTATTACATTTTATGTGGAATAAATAAAGTATATTCTGGTGGCCCTACAGACAAAGCACGTACAAACTTCAAAACACATACGAACTCTGAAGCATGTACAAACTCCGAAACACGTAAAAACTCCAAAACACGTAAAAACTCCGAAGCACGTAAAAACTCCGAAGCACGTACAAACTCTGAAGCATGTACAAACTCCGAAGCACGTACAAACTCTGAAGCACGTACAAACTCCAAAACACGTAAAAACTCCATAGCACGTACAAACTCTGAAGCATGTACAAACTCCGAAGCACGTACAAACGAACTGACCGGAGTCTTCACTAAAATCTTCAACCTTTCTTTGTCATTAAACACCGTCCCGCCCTGCCTCAAAACCTCCACCATCATCCCCATCGCCAAAAAGACAGCTGTGGTCAGCCCAAATGATTACAGGCCTGTTGCACTTACACCTGTAGTGATGAAGTGCTTTGAGAGACTGGTCTGTCAGCACATCAGGGCCAGTCTGCCTCCCACTTTGGACCCCCACCAATTTGCCTACAGGACAAATCGATCCACCGAGGACGCTATCACCATAGCGCTCCACACTGCGCTGAGTCACCTGGAGCACCGAGGAAGCTATGTGAGAATGCTCTTCCTGGACTTCAGCTCAGCATTCAATCACATCATCCCGGAGATCCTGGTCCAGAAACTGTCTCACCTGGGACTCTCCACCCCATCTGCCTCTGGATTAAGGACTTCCTGACAAATAGACCACAGCCTGTCAGACTCGGCCCCACCTGTCCAGCACCATCACACTCAGCACCGGGTCTCCACAAGGATGTGTTCTGAGTCCCTCCTGTTTACACTCTACACATCCGACTGCTCCCCTACCCATCTCTCAAACACCATCTTAAAGTTTGCGGATGACACCACCGTGGTTGGACTCATCTCAAGGGGGATGAGTCGGACTACAGAGATGAGGTCAACAGACTGACTGAGTGGTGTTCAGTTAATAACCTCCAACTGAACACCACGAAAACTAAAGAACTTATCTTCGACTTCAGGAAGGGCAGAGCAGACCCGGCCCCACTGTACATTCACGGGAGCTGTGTGGACAGGGTGCACTCCATGAGGTTTCTGGGCGTGCAGATCTCTGATGATCTCTCCTGGACTGCAAATACCACGGCGGTGGTAAAAAAGGCCCAGCAGCGTCTCCGCTTTCTGAGAGTGCTCAGGAGGAACAACCTGGAGGAGGCTGCTGGTGACATTCTACAGAGCCACCATAGAGAGCATCCTAACGTGCAGCATAACAACATGGTATGCAGGGTGCTCAGTTGCAGACAGGAAAGCACTGCAGAGGGTCATCAACACAGCCCAGAAGATCACTGACTGCTCTCTGCCCAGCCTGGAGGTCATTGCAAACTCTCGGAACCTCAGCAGAGCTGGCAATATCATCAAGGACCATTCTCACCCCAGCAATCAAGTGTTTGAACTATTACCATCAGGCCGACGGTACAGGTCACATAAAACCAGAACAAACAGATTCAGGGATAGCTTCTTTCCCAGAGCTATCACCATAGTAAATAAGCATAAAAACAATTGAAACTGCTTAGCTACACCATACTGTCACCGTCAATTATTATTATGCTGCTATTCTTACTGTCATTATATTAATGCTGCTATCCTGTATATATTGTGCTATCCTGTATATATTGTACTTACTATTGTTTGTTTTAATGTACCTTTTATATTCTACATTTATATTTATTATTGTATTTTTGCACCAAGGGAGTGGCACTCCAATTTCGTTGTACCCTGTACAATGACAATAAAGGCTATTCTATTCTATTCTATTCTAAACTCCAAAACACGTAAAAAGTCCATAGCACGTACAAACTCTGAAGCACATACAAACTTCAAAACACATACGAACTCTGAAGCACGTAGAAACTCCGAAACCCGTAAAAACTCCAAAACACGTAAAAACTCCATAGCACGTACAAACTCTGAAGCACATACAAACTTCAAAACACATACGAACTCTGAAGCACGTACAAACTCCGAAACACGTAAAACTCCAAAACACGTAAAACTCTATACCACGTACAAACTCCAAAACACGTAAAAACTCAGAAGCACATAAAAACTCAAAACACGTACAAAAGACAACAGACGTGCTCCAGGATGCTAGGGCACAGTGTTGAGCTTTTATTACATAGTGGCTACACAAGCCAGCAAGTACCAATGACCGGATTTGGTGTGTGGTAGTAACAGGTAAAAAAACATTTATTTTTTTAAAATTATTTGAATATATATAAATATGTTGTGTATAAATACACAAACCATACACACATGCTTTCAATTGTGTAATTTAAGTGATCTAGGTAGCTCTGTTTTGGAAGTTCAGTTCATGCTAGAAGTGTGAGTTTGTACGTGTTTTGTCTCTAGGGGCCACCGCATATATTTATATATAAACATATATAAATAAACCACTTTTTTACATTAGTAATTAATTTTGTGCATAATTTTATATTAATGTTAATAATAAATTAATTTAAGCAACAAAACAACCTGAAGAGCCGGTTCGGAGCCGAAAGAGCCGGCTCTTTTTAGTGAGCCGAACCGAAAGAGCCGGAAATCCTATCACTACATTCCAGTTGTTTAGCTAGCCTTACAATTTATATCTGTTTATTATCATATTGCAATTGTATTATTACGATCTCTTGCATTGCATTAGCATTTTTACAAGCTCTTGTTTTATTTTACAGAAAAATGCCACGTCGCTATCTGATGTGTGGAGACATTTTACACCAGCTAATGTACAAGGAAAATCTGTATATATGTGTAAGTATTGTGATAAAACGTGCGTGAAGAATGCCACAAAAATGCAACAGCACATTGCAAAGTGCAAAAAAAAATTCCTCAAGGCCCAACACATGCAGCAGCCAGGAGTTCCACTCAAGGGAAAATGAATCTGTTTCAGCTGTATCAGAGTCAGATACCCACTCATCAGCTCCTGGTCCTTCTGGCATCAGAGGATTCTTTGATTTTATGGATGACACTAGCCAGAAAAACAGAGATGAGTGTTTTGCTCGTGCAATCTATGCAACTGGCTCACCCCTGATGCTGACATCCAATGTGTACTGGAAGAGATTTTTGAATGTTCTCCGACCAGCATACATTCCCCAACCAGACATGCATTGTCTACTCATCTACTGGATGAAGAGTTCAGTCGAGTTCAAGCAAAGGTGAAACAGACCATTGACCAAGCTGACTGTATTTCAGTCATCTCTGATGGATGGTCCAATATCAGGGACACAAGGAATTATTAACTACATAATCACCACTCCTCAGCCTGTGTTCTACAAGAGTGTAGACACAAAGGAAAACAGACAAACAGGCCAATATATTGCAGATGAGCTCAAAGTGATCATCAATGACCTTGGACCAGATAAGGTTTTTGCACTGGTCACTGACAACGCAGCCAACATGAAGGTTGCCTGGGCAGATGTGGAGGAGACCTACCCTCATATAACTGCTATTGGCTGTGCTGCCCATACACTAAATCTTCTCCTAAAAGACATAATGGCACTAAAACAATGGACACTCTGAATAAGAGAGCGAAGCAAGTTCTGAAATATGTTAAAGGCAAACAAGTAACTTCCGCTACATTTCTGTCAAAGCAAAAGGAAAAGAAGAGTACTACACTGAAGCTTCCCAGCATAACGCGATGGGGTGGTGTTGTTATCATGTTTGACAGCCTTCTGGAAGGAAAGGAGTCTCTGCAAGAGATGGCCATATCCCAGTCTGTAGGCATCGACAGTGACATCAAGAAGGTCATCTTGGATGATGTGTTCTGGGAAAGAGTATCTAGCAGTCAGAAAATCCTCAAACCTATTGCAGCAGCAATAGCGAAGATAGAGGGGATGCTGCCATCTTGTCAGATGTCCAGTGCCTTTTTGCAGAACTCAAAGAAGAAATCCAGACAATTCTGCCCACTTCCCTACTACTGAAAGCAGAGGAAACGGCTGTGGTCAAGTCATTGGAACAGCGGCGGGAGTTCTGCATGAAGCCAGTGCATGCAGCAGCATACATGCTGGACCCCAATATTATGACAAGGGCATACTTTCTGGGAAGAGATCAACAGTGCCTATGCGGTCATTACAGCCATGTCTGACCACCTGGGTCTCGATAAAGGCAAAGTTCTAGGCAGTTTGGCAAAGTATCGAACAAAGCAAGGCCTTTGGAAAGGGGATGGAATATGGCAGTCATGCCAGCACATATCTGCAGCCACCTGGTGGAAGGGACTATGTGAATCTGAGGCCCTTGCACCTGTAGCTTCCATCCTCCAAATCCCACCATCATCAGCCGCCTCCGAGCGCAACTGGTCACTGTTTGCGAACACCCACACAAAGGTTCGCAACAGACTCACAAATGTGAGAGTGGAAAAGCTGGTCGGCATTCAGGCAAACCTCACGGCTCTTTGAGCCTGACACAGAGCCATCCTCAACAAGGCTGGAAAGTGACACTGAAGAGGAAGACTCAGAGTTGGATGCTGAGGAAGTGGACATGTTGTTGGATGATGATGAGGTCCAGGAAGAGTCTATTGACTGAGCAAAAATGAGAAAAGAGGATTGCTTGAAGGAAGATTTGCATGTTTAATGGGACGTTTTGAAGGATAAGTTTAACCTTTTGAATGGGACTTTGTGGAGATTTTTGGACGGGGCATTTTCGAATGAGCAGGGTTAGGGGATGGTAATATTGAAATCAACATTTCTGTTTTTATTCATCCATGAAACAAGTTATTGAAACGTGTTCTATTCTACTGTACTTACAAATAAATCTGTTGAAATATCTGTTGAAAACATTTTGCATGGAGGTTTTCTTATGATTTCTGTTTATATTTATGCTTGGAAATAATATATTCCCAGTTAGTTCTCCTAAATTCCCATTCATTTCCATAATTCCCATTATTTCCATGGAAAGTTTCCAATATGGAATATTTCCAAAATTCCCAAGCTTAACTTACCATGGAAATTTACCGGAAATTTTCCGCCCCTTTGCAACCCTAGGAATGGCACTGGCTGAGGTTCTCAATTGGGAGACCATGATTCATGTCCCAATTGGGACTTCTGTTTTAAACTTTGTTCTGACTCACATTTTACATTTGCTTTGATTCATTAATGCTTAGAAACCAAAAATAACTTGACTCAGTTTAGGAAACAACATCAGTCCAACACAAAATGGATGCGTTTAAATGGGATGCTAATGGGTCCTTAAGCATCCATGTGTGGTGAGTTGTGACTAAGAATTGTCTCAGTATTTCCATAATCTGTCATGTCACTGAAATAAGACCAAAGGGCACTTTATTCCCATCTCTGATAGGCCAACGCCTTCAACAGACTGGCAGTATTTGAAGTTCTTGAAATGCCAAGGCTCTGGTGTTGCCTGTGAAATAAGAGCTGTGCTAATGCACATAACAGTTTATCATGCAAGACATTACAATACTGCGCCTGTTATTCCATCCTGTAGAAGCAGTTTGGTATAATTAAGTACACCAAACATGAGACCTGCAACATGTGAAGTCTTGCTGTCCCTGAGGGAAGATCACTACAAACTTGGTCAAACAGTAGCAGGAGGGGTAAAGCAAGGAGGGGGGCTCCTGTGACTGTGAGACAGACACTGTGTATCTCTGTCATGCACACATGCTGCACACACACACACACAACCTCTCTCTGTGTGTCTACTTCAGGTTGCTGACCCATTAACTCAGGTGGCCCCTGTCACAGGTAATCCTTCTGTCACAGTGACAACCCAAATCAGCCAGCCAGTATATGTGTGTGTGTGCGTAGGTGTGTGTGTGTGTGTGTGTGTGTGTGTGAGCAGCATACGTTCATAGTTGCCATTTCAAGCTAGATTTTCCATCAAACAGTGCTTGAAGTGTGGAAGCAGAGTCAACCCACAGCTCCTGGTTGGAACAAGCAAATCTCTCTTTTGTACTTGTTGATTTATTTTGCCTGACTTGAATTTTTTGCGCAATGTTTATTACCTGGTCTGGCTCTGCCATGCCTTTGTCTGCCCAGTGTAATACCTATCCTGCTGTGGAGATTGAAAGGTTATAATTGATGTTAATACATCCAAAATAAAGCCACGAGCTACATTTGACAGTAAATAAATTTGTTCCAGTCTCAGCTGGAGTCATAGAATATGTTAGAAAATGGCCATGGGAAATCAGTAGCTACGTGTATATACTTTATGTAAAAAAAAAAAAATATTGCATAAGCTCTAGTGGAGGAAGCATTCAGATAATTTATTAGAGTAATTAATAGTATCAATAAAGTTAAGGGGGGGAAAAAGGCTCGTCATCCTGGCCACAATCTGAAGGATGCCTTTGAAGGAGCACTTTAAATATTCAACAGCATTCAGTTTACCTGAATTACTTTGCACAGACACTACACTATATATGATACAGTGTAATTATGGCCGAAGCTTTGATCAGATAGCAGCTGATGATAAAAGAGAAGTCATACAATGCACTCAATCAGATCATGGGAAAAAATGACCACAAAGCCCACAGAGCCTGTCTCTCTATGAAATTTGTTCCAATAAAAAATTGATCCCAAATGAACACTCCAATAATTGTGAATGGAAGGAGCTTCAAAAATCAGAATCACATTTCTAACAAAAATCATTTGCACTTGCAATCTCTTTTGATTTCAGTCTCAGTGGATGAATATACAATAAAATATTTTAAATGTACCTCTGAGATGGTCAAGCACATCGCAGCAGGATGTAACATGGAAGCTTGGACAGTTTGCACAGAAACAAGTGGCTGGGATAGTGTACAGAAACATCTGTGCCGTTTACGGATTACAAAACTCTGAGTCCCAGTGGAACACATGCCCAAAGGTAGTCATGAATGACAGGCCTGAGATCAACTGGGACTTTGAGCTCCAGACTGACTAGCTCGTGGCTAACCAACCAGACATAGTGCTGGTTAGCAAGGAGAAAAAGACAGCAGCGTCAATCCCAGATGACGACAATATCAGAAAGAACAAGCACAAGATTGAGAAGATTGAGATTTTGTTTTTTTTTCCTGGCAGCTTTAGTTTTATGTGGTGAAATCTCTCACACTGACCTCCAGCCCTCTGGGGCCTAAATGAACAATTGGAACATATGTGGAAAGCAATGTCCAAAGTAGTTCCACTGGTAATAGCAGCTAGTGACTAAAACTCCAAACTGGGAGAGTGGCTCCTGTAGAATCTGAGGTCACACTGTATATAGTAATGCATACATTCAAGAAATGTACTACTAACACTATTAGCACTAAGTATCTGCTTAAGAATTCAGGGCTCCTTTAAAAAAGTTTTTTAAAAAAGTATCTAAATTAAAATAAAGTAGAAGAGAAAATCAGAAAGAAAAATCATAAAACAGAAGAATAAGAATGACAGTGCAATTACTGGACTACGGTGCATATTACCACTTAGCTATGATATAAAGGGCCAGCAGTTAGGCGATTTAACATTTTACAGGATTTTGTTTGAATTTTAAAAACACAAAGCTTCACACCTCTTTTAGACCAACCAAGAGCTTTGTTTTTCCAAACAGGCTCAACTCCAGTTTCCCTGTATGCTCTACAATCCCACATGCCTTTCTATCCAGGATCTCAGCCAAACTCTATGCTTTTTTTCCTCCTTTTTTGGCCTTTGCAGTGCAAATGTCACTACATAGAGCCTCTTCAAAAGTTATTCTGACGCTTTCCTGGCATTGCTTGCTTTGGTTGTCATTGTGCTGTTTGTAGGTTTTGAATGGATGTAAAGTTCAGACACTAGTCTATAAAACACTTCACCTGCTTTTCTCCCCACCATATCACTTCTTGATTTTCTCTGCTCACCCACATGCACTTTCTTAATTATTCCTCACAGCGTTTAAATATTCTGTTTGCATTATGTGTTTTTTTTGACCCAGCCTGAAATTTTAGTTGTATTATTAGAAACACACTGATCTACAAGAACATTCCTATCAGGTGCATAGGCTCAAATAAATTATAAAGTTATATCCTGATTCCACTTGTGGGTTTTTTTTAGTTCTTTTTGTGTCTCATCTGAAGGTCTCACTTTACATTAGCCATTGACTGTTTACTGTCCTGCTCATAAAAAGAACACAATTAAATTTATATCCATAAACTTTAACTAAGTATGTTTTATACACATTTATGTTTATTTGCACATTGTTGCCTTTCCAGTTCTGCACTGCACTGCTGTTTGATCCCATGTTGTCTAATTGCTGATCTGTGTCCTTCACCACTGTCTTCAGGGCTGATACACATAGAGACACTCGAAAATGAATTCCTGATATGCTGAATCACTTTATGTGTGAGAGCTGGTGAGGGCCACCAATGCACACACAGTCAAGAACACATCTGCAGCAGTAAGTTTTTATCATAAATAGAGGCTCTACTTTTTCTTTTTTGAGAATTTTTAAATATATATATATATATTTCTTTAGTTTAAGGGAGCACAGTGAAGCAAGTTTCCTATTTTCAGAGAAACTTCAGACTGAATTCCTTAAACATGCCAGAGATTCAGTAACATTTCTACATGTTTCAATGATTGTTCACAGTTTCTTCGTTCATGTGGTGTCAAACTTGCAGCTGCAGCTTCTGAATAAAAACTGCACAGACACCTACACAACTCCTGATGGAGATGATCTCCTCTATGGCCTGTTCAGGAATCTCTGCAATGAGTTTGTCCCGGCTAGCCTGCTTCTTGTCTTCAACACCTGAAACATGACCTTAACCTTTTTTTTCACAACTGCCATAAAGGAGGAAACTTTCAAAGCAAAAATCAATAACTGCCTCGGGTTAAAAACATCCACAATCGATCACCTGCAACACTAAAATAAATAAAAATAAAAATCTCTTTAATATTGTGGAGGTCCTAATTCCACTAAAACAGATGTGGCTCCTTGGGGCAAGGATATGGGACATCATAGCTAAAATGCACATAGCAATAATTCTACACTGTTAATGAATGCTTAGTAGCAGCTAATTTTTCATTTATTAAGTGTTTGTGAACAAACTATTCTATTCTATTCTATTCTGTGTATTCCATGACCAGTTGGTGAATAGTTGCTGGAGGATTTATATGTAAAGGACTTATATTCATTGATAAAAAGACAAAAAAAGTAAAATAAAGAGAAGCAACTGCTAATGGGTGTCCCGTGGCTTTTATTAAGGACAGCAGCAGGAACACAAAAGTTGCAATCAAACAGGGAGCCACAGGAGATTGGACTAATCACATGATTGCTCCATCATCTTTTGGCAGATCTGCATTGATGAAATTATAATGTCCCAAACATGGGCGTAGATATTTTCCCCTTGTGTTCTTGTTGTGTTGTTTTATGTTGGAAAAATCCTTTCATCAGCAAGGTTGGAATTATAAATATAAGAAAGAAAAGAATAAAACTTTTCACACAAAACTGAAAACTGAAAAGCATCAACAGAGGGCTACTCACACTCCTGTTCCCTCATACCTCCCTTTCATGAAGAGGTGAAGGACTTTAGAGATGCTGAAAAAGTAAAACTAAGTAGCAATAACACCTGGTAACCCCGAAATGCTCAAACTGTGGACAGAACCAATACAAACTGAAGTTTAACCTTCACTTTGATAACTAATTGCAGTATCTTCATGTATCATTTTGTAGGTAGGTTTATAGACATAGTGCTTCAGAAGGAATAAAGATAAGGTGTGGAATTACAGGGATTATTTTACATAACCATCATCTTTATCATTGCATTAATTATCATTTTATTCAAGTGTTTATTGAAGTTGCTGGCATTATGTTATAATTTGTATTACAGGGGTTATCATAATCAAATATTAACATATTTATTACAGGTGCAGTTATAACCACTTTAAATCGTTGAGTTAAATCTATAATCTTAAAAGCTTATATGCTGAGTATTTTGTTACAGTAAAATAGTGGCTGAGCAAAGGCCTGAATGTAGTCAGCTTCTTGTTGCATTTGAGTTTGCCTAGCAACAGGTGACGCAGAGAGGAGGACAAGTCCATGGGGACCCCATCGCCTTATTTGGAGAAGATGACAGAAAGGGGAACTCCTATCTCTGCAGTTATCTCTTAAGATTGATCAGTGTCTGTAGAAGAGGCAAATAATGTTCTGTACATGCAAATTATGTGCTTGTAAACGCAAGAAGGGGCGTTACAATACCCTGATGTTATAAAAGCAATCTAGAGTGTATTTTGGGCAGAGATGTACAACTGTTCTGCAGTTTGCACCTCTCCACGCTGCGTGCATTCATTAAAAATCAATTGTTCGATCAACCTCTTCTGGACCATTATTGTTTTACTCTCGTCCTCAATTTCGGACCCGTAACAAAGGTAACATTCATAACTTGCCAGTAGGTTTTATGATCAGTAATATTGATCATTAGTTTTTATTTACTTCAATGCTGAACAGAAAGACAGCACAGGAATGAGCTGCAAGCAGAAGATCCACAGAGTCTGGGTCTACCATACCAGGCAAGACCCCGAGTGCAGGATCTGCAAAGATGCCCTGAGACAATCCAGCACATAACAGCAGTGTGTAAGTCTGTGAAGGTTCTCAGTCATCCAGGTCATCGTAGTCAAAGGAGTTTGCAAAGAAAAGCGTCTGGACTTCTTTGAGTTGCTTGAAGACGTTTCACCTCTCATCCGAGAAGCTTCTTCAGTTCTAAGGTCAAATGGGTCAAATGGGACTCTGGGACTCTCGGCCATTTGACCTTAGAACTGAAGAAGCTTCTCGGATGAGAGGTGAAACGTCTTCAAGCAACTCAAAGAAGTCCAGACGCTTTTCTTTGCAAACTCCTTTGACAGCAGTGTGTAAGATATATATTTGGACAGAGACAAGTTTTTTGTAATTTTGGTTTTGTACATTACCACAATGAATTTTAAATGAAACAAATCAGATGCAGTTGAATTTCAGACTTTCAGCTGTAATTCAGGGGGTTGAACAAAACAATTTCATAAAAATGTGAGGAACTAAAGACATTTTTAAACACAATCCCTTCATTTCAGGGGCTCAAAAGTAATTGAACAAATTAAATTTTTAAAAAAAAAGAAGAAAACATTCATTTCTAGTACTTGGTTGAAAACCCTTTGCTGGCGATGACGGTCTGAAGTGTGGAACTCATGGACATCATCAGGTGCTGCAGATTCCTTCTTTTAAAAGCTCTACTAGGCCTTTACAGCAGTGCATTTCACCTGCTGTTTGTTGACAGGCCACAACTCACTGTGGCCTGTCTGTCTGAAGTTTAGTCTTCAACAAGTGAAATGCTCAGTTGGGTTAAGATCACCGGGCCAGTAGCATTATTGTCTCTCGCTCTCTCTTTCGACCCCTCTCTCGCTGGGGCAGAACTCATTGCAGGTTCACACCCTGGGTCCACAAAACCATGAAGAGGAAACACCTGAGCCTCACTGGCACTGTCAGCATTTAAGCCATGGGATGGCAGCTATTCATCGCTGGATCCTTACGTGACTCGCATCAGTGTATTCCTTGTCGTGAGTGATTGGCGAATGGCTGGCAGTGAGCAGTGAGTGGTCGAAGAAGAGTGTGCGTTTTCCCTCTTGTCCTCCACACTTTGGATTCCCCTGGAGCCCTTACCCCTGTCACCATTGTATATAGCACTATTTCCCGCACTGTCTGTAAATACACCTGGTGAAACTGTGTTCATCTCAAGCTCCAAAGTTCTGCGCCTGAGTCTTAAGCGAACGGTGACATCAGGTGACTTGGCCATTCAAGAATATTCCACATCTTTGCTTTAATAAACTCCTGGATTGTTTTTGGCTGTATGTTTTGGGTCATTGTCTGTCTGTATTAAGAAACACAGCCAAATCAGTTTGACTGCATCTAGCTGGATTTGAGCAGACAGTGTGTCTCTGAACTCCTCAGAATTAATTCGGTTGCTTCTGTCCTGTCTCACATCATCAATAAACACCAGTGTCCCAGTGCAACTGGCAGCCATGCACCCCCGGGCCATTACACTGCCTCTGCCATGTTTTAAATATTCAATTCAATTCAATTTTATTTATATAGCGCCAAATCACAACAAAAGTCGCCTCAAGGCGCTTTATATTGTACAGTAGATAGCACAATAATAAATACAGAGAAAAACCCAACAATCATATGAACCCCTATGAGCAAGCACTTTGGCGACAGTGGGAAGGAAAAACTCCCTTTTAACAGGAAGAAACCTCCGGCAGAACCAGGCTCAGGGAGGGGCGGGGCCATCTGCTGCGACCGGTTGGGGTGAAAGAAGGAAAACAGGATAAAGACATGCTGTGGAAGAGAGACAGAGATTAATAACAGATTCGATGCAGAGAGGTCTATTAACACATAGTGAGTGAGAAAGGTGACTGGAAAGGAAAAACTCAATGCATCATGGGAATCCCCGGCAGCCTACGTCTATTGCAGCATAACTAAGGGAGGATTCAGGGTCACCTGGTCCAGCCCTAACTATATGCTTTAGCAAAAAGGAAAGTTTGAAGCCTAATCTTGAAAGTAGAGATAGTGTCTGTCTCCTGAATCCAAACTGGAAGCTGGTTCCACAGAAGAGGGGCCTGAAAACTGAAGGCTCTGCCTCCCATTCTACTTTTAAATACTCTAGGAACAGCAAGTAAGCCTGCAGTGCGAGAGCGAAGTGCTCTAATAGGGTGATATGGTACTACAAGGTCATTAAGATAAGATGGGGCCTGATTATTTAAGACCTTGTATGTGAGGAGCAGGATTTTGAATTCAATTCTGGATTTAACAGGAAGCCAATGAAGGGAAGCCAAAACAGGAGAAATCTGCTCTCTCTTTTCTATGATGTGATATGCTTTGGATCATTAGATGTTCCACACCTTCTCCATTCTCTCTATCTCTTATCATTCTGGTTTAAGTTAATCTTTGTTTCATCTCTCCAAAGAATGTTTATCCAGAACCGTGCTGGCTTTTTTAGATGCTTTTTAGCAAAGTCCAATCTAGCCTTCTATTCTTGAGGCTTGTGAGTGGCTTGCACTTTACAGTGAACCCTCTGTATTTTACTTTCATGCGTCTTTATGGTAGACTTGGATATTAATATGCCTATCTTCTGGGGACTGTTGTTTGCTCATCACCATGGAAATGATTCTGCAATCATCTACCACCAAGTGTTCTGTGGACGTCCAGGTTTGTTTTGCATTGCTGAGTTCAACAGTGCTTTCGTTCTTTCTCGGGCTGTGCCAAACTGTAGACTTTGCCACTCCTAATGTTGTAGCAATTTGTCAGATAGATTTTTTTCTGTTTTCTCAGCTTAAGGATGACTTTTTTCACCTTCATGGAGAGCTTCTTTGACCGACTGCAAAATCTTCCACATGCAAGCATGTCAACTCCACACCTCAAATAACTGCATTCCTTTTATCTGCTTAACTGATAATGACATAATGCAGGAACTGGTCACAGCTGCCTATGAAATAGCCTTTGAGTCATCTGTCCAGTTACTTTTGGTCCCTTTAAAAAGAGGGTGGCACATGTTAGGGAGCTGAAACTCCTAAACCCGTCATTCAGTTTGAATGTGGATACCCTCAAATGAAACCTGAGGGTCTACGCATCATGTCCATGTCCAGTATATAACTTTAATTGGAATATGTTTCTAACCAGTTTTGCTTGGTCCAAGAAACATGTTTTAGTAAACAGGTAAAAAAAATTGTTTACTGACACAAGTCAGTATCCAAATATATATGGCAATCTTTATCATTCAAGCCCGGGATATTTGTTGTGTGTGTGTGTGTGTGTGTGTGTGTGTGTGTGTGTGTGTTTTGTTTGAAGAGTGAATTCACTGCACTCCTGCACAAATATGCAGAATGAAAAATTTGGAGCTCACTTGAAAACTGTCTATATGGGTGAAGGTGTTTGTAATGTTATTGACAGGTGGGCAGCAAATACACAGGATCAGGAAAAACCTTCTTCATGCCGCAGTGGGCTTATTCCCACTCCCACAGGTCTTAATGCATTACTTCACACTGAATCACAGGTATATGCTGCATAGAACTGACAGGACTTAGGCATAAACAAAAACCCTTCTTACATGGTCCCCTAGTTGTAAGGGCTATTTAATTAATTGGCAAAGATGGTTTGCTGCATTCTACTGCAATAAGTGGCTTTCTCAGTTCTCATCTGACAACAACGCAGTGTATATATAAACTGCTTTCACAGTTGTGGATTATATTTGTAGGTAAGAGAATAAAAGCAATGGTGATAATAAGATAAAGGTAAGGGTGAGTAAGGTTAGTCTGACAGGTTAAAATAGTTTTAACCTATTCAGGTAAGAATTCGTGTATATTCATGTTTTTCTGACCTGTGAGACACAAACTTCAGTTTTTAAGTGCATGTGAAATGTTGGAGTTGCCTGTTGGCATGCATTCACAGGCATCCTCATTTTTACTTCTACTTCCATTACTTTCTTTTTTCCTCCTTTTTTCTGTCTTTTGTAGAACACTGGCTTACATATAGGACACGACAAAGGGCGTGTACATCTTGGTTATTATTATCATGGATTTTATGAAATGTAAGGAGAAACAGCCCTTCCATTTACACTTCTGCTTAAATGCACAAAGATGGAAAAATCACAGTCAATGGATCCATCGATGAAGGTAGTAATCTTGTCTTAAACTTCCTAGCAAGCATTAAGTGTCTATAATCCCTCTCAAGTGTGTCAGCCTTTAGTCTAGATTTCCAAGGATTGAAGTGACTAATCAAAAGCATATCTCTTTTGCCACACATCATTATGTTGGGAGTTAATGACACACATATGCTTTATGCCATAAACTTAAATTACTGAAATTCAAGTCATTTAGCAATAAATTCCATGGAAACGACAGGACGAAAACCGCATTGTTCCTCCTGTATCCGAGGTTTAACTAACACAGGGTCCCCCCCTCCAGCACCCTGGCATAGATTGTCCCAGGGAGGCTGAGGAGTGTTATTCCCCTGTAGTTGGTACAGACCCTCTGGTCCCCTTTATTAAAGATGGGAAACACCACCCCGATCTGCCAATCCAGAAGGTAGCGTCCCTGATCTCCACGCAACATTGTAGAGGGGTATCAACCAGGACAACCCTACAACATCCAGAGCCTTCAGGAACTCGGGGCGGACCTCATCCACCCCAGCGGCTCTGCCACAGTGACCTCGCCCCCAGAGATTGGCAAGTCACCCCCCTCGTCCCCAGATTCTGCTTCCTCCATGTCCCAGTGGGATTAAGGAGGTCTTCGAAGTATTCCTTCCGCCGCCCAACAATGTTCTCAGTTGAAGTCAGCAGCGCAGTGCAGGTAGAGCACCACTTTACCCTCCTGCGTCACCTGACGGTTTGCCAGAAGCTCTTCGAGGCACTCCAAAAGTCTTTTTCCTGTCTGAACTCCACCCACACCAAATTTTATTCTTCAGCCACTAACTGAGCCACATTCTGTTTTTCCTTTCCAGTCACCTTTCTCACTCACTATGTGTTAATAGACCTCTCTGCATCGAATCATATCTGTTATTAATCTCTGTCTCTCTTCCACAGCATGTCTTTATCCTGTCTTCCTTCTCTCACCCCAACCGGTCGCAGCAGATGGCCCCGCCCCTCCCTGAGCCTGGTTCTGCCGGAGGTTTCTTCCTGTTAAAAGGGAGTTTTTCCTTCCCACTGTCGCCAAAGTGCTTGCTCATAGGGGGTCATATGATTGTTGGATTTTTCTCTGTATTTATTATTGTGCTATCTACTGTACAATATAAAGGGCCTTGAGGCGACTTTTGTTGTGATTTGGCGCTATATAAATAAATAAAATTGAATTGAATTGAATTGAATTGACTTGGCTTTGGCAATGGAGGTGCTGGCCATGTCCATTCGGACTCAATGTCCCCAGTCTCCCTCGGAGTGCTGTTGAAGCCGGAGGTGTGCGTTCAAGATCTCGCGGACTGGGGCCTCTGCCAGGTGTTCCGAGCGTACCCTCACTATATGTGTCATGGTCCCCGTGTCTCTCTGGCTGGCTCACAGTGGTTACACGTTTTGGCGTTGTTTTTTCTCCTCCTCTCTGCCTGGGCAGAGCTCGTTGGCCCACGCACCTGTGTGATTGTCAGTACCTGCTGCTGATCTGGCTGATTTCTGCAGCTGCCATTTAACCCTCTGGGGTCAACGGACGCGCTGGCGCGTTAAAATCACACCACCAATTTAAGATGACACAGCTACAAGATGCAGTGACTCAGAGTCTCCATTTCAACTTGGGTCTAAAGTGCAGACTTCAAACTATATACAAGTTTTTGAATTGTGTCAATGGGCCACGTAAAACCAGAGTTATGATAAAAAATACACTCAATGTTTTTTTCTGACCAAAACAGTGGTTTTTACAGCGGGAAGAAACGGTAAAAACGGGGTTTTCTACAGACAGCGCTATCAAACACTCTCCGCTTGCGAGTGAAAAAAGAAAAAGAAAAAACACCCCTTCCCTATTGGTGTTCAAGCTTACCATGTCAGCCAATCAAAAAAATGATATGGCAACATGTGGCACTTGGTTGTTTAGGGAGAAGGGGCAGTTTTACGAGCGACACCCGCGAGAGAAAGCGGGCGAGCGAAAGAAAGAGAGAGAGCGAGTTTTCATAATTGAGACATTAGTGACGTTTAGTGTGTTTGGAGGCTAGAGTTAGTGTGTTGTGTAGTTATTGTTTTGTATTGTGTGTCAGTTATACTGCTGAATGTCATGTTTGCTCCAAAAAAGCCACCAAAGGCAGATTCCAGTGTAAACGCTGTTCCCACATGGAAAACAGGACTGATACACCTCCTGCTGCCAGACCTGCAGGGTTTAGGCCTGTGGTGTTCTCCTCTGTCTTATACTGAACACAAACTATTTTTTGGACAGGCACAAATAATTTGTGTGCCTTCTTATTTGATGCAGAACACCTGATTGTTCTGTAAATAGATTTAATGGTTATATTAAAAAAAAAATGCCTGAGGCCTTGGCTGCATTTTTAGGTGACAGGGGATTTCTTTAAATCACCCCGTAGTTCTTCAGCTGAGACCCCTGAGTTAGAAAACACAAACACTGCAGATATCTTTCACTCGCGAGGGGCAGTCATGGAACGCAAGACCTGCGCCTCATGACTGTCTGCGTCCTTTATTTATACAAGATTGTCTGTGTGTGTGTGTGTGTGTGTGTGTGTATCTGTGTGTGTGTGTGTGTGTGTGATACAAAGATAACAACGTCACTCAGAGCAGCGGGTTTTTCCCTTTTCTACATCTGTATGTTCTCGTAAAAGAGCTGAGGTTTCTCTTCTCTACGTCTAAATGTTCTCTGAAAACAGGAAGCGGTTAGTAGCTGAATAAGTTCATCACACAAGCTATTAGGTGAAAAGTCACGTAGACATTTGCTTAGTGATAAGTAAAAGAATACATTTCATGTAGCTGATCACATTATATACAATTTTCTTTTGACATTAGGTAAATAGTACCATATAACTTTGTTGTTTGCAAATTTGTGCATAATTTTTAGAAATGTACAATTTCTATTTGCATTTCAAGTTATGAAAATGATTTGTTGGACATGTTTGTGGGTTTTACAGTAAAAAATTTAACTTTTTTCTACTCGGATTTTGAATTTTTTGTCTAAATTTAGATCAATTGTGCTAATATAGTATGAAAAATTAACTAAAATTTCAGATATTTAAAGTTTTTGCTGAAAATAATGATACCAAACAAGGCAAGATAAACAGTTTTTAAAGGTGAAATATAAAGGTAAAATCAAAAGTAGTCAAACATGGCCAATTATACCCTGGACCCCAGAGGGTTAAGGCAGTGGCACAGAGCAGCTTGCCACTGGAACTTTGAATCTCCTGAGTTCGTGCTCTCAGCTTCATCAAAAGAGCTCCCTGTGTATATTCGCCTGTGAAACCCACTGTTGTATTCTGTGAGTAGATATCCCCCTCCTGGACCAGATTACGGACCCTTCCTATGTGTGGCGGCGGTGAGTGGCGGCGTGAGTGGAGTTTTGGAGCGAGTGCGGCTGAAGAGGAGTGAGTGTGTGCGGAGGAGCTGTGGCGGTGACTGTGCTGAAGAGGAAGTGTGTGTGTGGATTACCCCCTCTCCCTGGGCCCCTGGACCCCCCCCCCCTCTCAACTCACTGTACATATATATAGCACTGAAGTGTTCCCCGTTGTAAATAAATTGTCTTCTTTTGTGTGGAAAGAACTCTGTCTGTGCGTGAGTCCGTCCAGTAGCCACGAAAATATGTTTAGGCGCGCCAGGTCTGTCCAGCATCCTCCCCGCCATCTGATCCAACTCACCACCAGGTGGTGATCAGTTGACAGCACAGCCCCTCTCTTTACCCGAGGGTCAGCCGAGTGGCGGAAGGCTTTTACTTGGATGGTCTCAGAATTTCATCTCTGCTTTTCGCAGATGATGTGGTTCTGTTGGCTTCATCAGGTGGTGGCCTCCAGCTCGCACTGGAATGGTTCGCAGCTGAGTGTGAAGCGGTGGGAATGAGAATCAGCCCCTCCAAATCTGAGGCCATGGTCCTCAGCTGGAAAAGGATGCCCACTCTGGATCAGGGACGAGTATCTCGGGGTCTTGTTCACAAGAGACGGGAGCGGGAGATCAACAGACAGATTGGTGCTGTGGCTGCAGTGATCTGGCATGTGCTCAGAGTAGAGCCGCTGCTCCTCCACATCAAAAGGAGCCAGTTGAGGTGGTTTGGGCGCCTCCTGGGTGAGGTGTTCTGGGCATGTCCCACCAGGAGGAGGCCCCGGGGCAGACCCAGGACACGTTGAAGAGATTATATCTCTTGGCTGGGCTGGGAACACCTTGGTGTTCCCCCGGACAAGCTGGAGGAGGTGGCTAGTGTAACACTTCTGTGTCTCTAATACTCTAAGAGGTACTTCACCCAAATCTGATGCAAAAGAGCTCAATGATTTGGACCAGTAGGTTCGGCTACGTACAGGAGAGGCAAACTGAATGAGACTCAGGCAACTGTGAGTTTTGAAAAATGCCGGCTTTGTATTTTTAGTCATCCAGAAACAAAAGAAAGAAAATTACAAACATACAAAACATTATAAATAAAAGTCTCTGTTTTTCGTACCAGTATTTTCCTCAGTGACAACCCTGTGGTACAATCACAGTAATCACTTTAAAAAAACCTTACCTGGGTGCACCCTTCTAAATGTACAAAGTTCACTTTCAAAATGAACCACAATATCAACTAGAAAAATTTGCATTTCCTGCGAAAATGCTGTGTGGATGCCTTAACACTGAAGTTGCCTGCTGAAAAAGCTGAAAAAGTTGAAAACTTGCAAAAAGTTATATGGCGGTGAAGAAACTGAAAATTCTGCTGAAAACAGGTGAAGAAGCAGAAAATGTTTGCTGAAAAGTGGTGAAAAGCCAAAACTTCTACTGAAAGGGGTAAAGACAGAGAAATTTTTGCTGAAAATAAACATTGCCCTAAGCAGGATTCGAACCTGGCCCTCCTGGTCCTAAGGCAGCAACTCATCTCACTGAGCCAAAGTCATTCTGACAATGAAGAGGTGGAGAGACTGACAAATCTGCTTAAATGAGCAGAAGCTGCTGAGAATTGTGCTGATAAGAGGTGAAAAGGCTGAAAATTTTGCAGAAAAGAGGTGAATCAGCAGAATTTCAGCTGAAAAGAGGTAAAGAAGCAGAAAGTTGCGCTGAAAAGAGATGAATCAGCAGAATTTCTGCTCAAAAGAGTTATTTCTGAAAACAGCTGAAATTTGTGCTGATAATAGGGGAAAAGGCTGAAAATTTTGCAGAAGAGGTGAATAAGCAGAATTTGGGCTGAAAAGGGGTGAAAATTCTGCTGAAAAGAGTTCAATCAGCAGAATTTCTGCTGAAAAGAGTTCTGCAGAACTCTTTTCAGAATTCTGCTGAAAAGATGTTTTTGCTGAAAATAGCTGAAAAAGCTGGGATTTGTGCTGAAAAGTGGTGAAAAAACTGAAAATTGTGCTGAAAAGGGGTGAAAAAGCTGAAATTTGTGTTGAAAAGAGTTAAAAAAGTTTAACTGTTAACTGAAAGAAATGTTGCCATAAGCGGGATTTGAACCCGGGCCTCCCAGTCTGAGAACGGATGCTCATCTCACTGAGCTAAAACACAGGTCAACCCGGCAAGGAAAATCTGTGAGGCCACTGATAATATGGCAGAAATGGGCAAAAATATTGCAAAAAATTCAATATCTCAAAAAGTATAGAGGTTATGAGCACCAAAAGTCATAGCCGGCATTAGCAGAAAGAGCAGAATTTTTTTAAAGTCTGAACATAGTATTTATACTATAACATAGTATTTTTTCTAAATCATAATATTTGAAGCAAATGATAGTATTTCTGCCAAATCACAGTATTTCTGGTAAATCACAGTGTTTGTGCCAAATCACAGTATTTGTACCAAATCATACCACTTGTGACAAATCATAGTGTTAGCTGAATCTGTGCTAAAACACAGTATTATTAGTATTTATACTAAATAATATTTTTCTTACAAATCATAGCATTTGTGCTGAACCATAGAAAATTCTGCCAAATCATAGTATTTGAGCCAAATCATACAATTTGTGCTGAAACATTGATTTATGTATGATTTATGATTTAGCAGAAACACTGGGACTTGGTAGAAATACTATGATTTACATGAAATACTTTGACTTAGCAGAAATACTATAATCTAGCAAAAAGTACTACAGCATAAATTCAGAAATTCTATCATTGAGCAAAATTACTAGGATTTAGCAGAAATACTATGATTTGGCACAAATACTATGTTTCAGTACAAATACTACGATTTGGCAATAATACTGGGTTTTAGCACAACTACTGAGATTTGGGTGAAATACTATGTTTTAGAAGAAATACTATGACTTCGTACAAATACAATGTTTTGGTTCAAATAATATGATTTGCAAAAAATACTATGATTTGGTACAAGTACCATGATTTAGTACAAAATACTACAATTTCGCTCAAATACTATGAAATTGCAGTGATACTATGATTTTGAAGGAATACTATGATTTGGTAGAAATACTATGCCTTAGTAATAATACTATAACATAGCAGATATAATGTGATTTTGCAGACATAGTATGTTTTTGCACAAATACTACGATTTCGCTCAAATACTATGGAATTGCAGTAATACTATGATTTGGAATGCTATGATTTGGTAGGAATACTATGCCTTAGTAGTAATACTATAACATAACAGATATACTATGATTTTGCAGAAATTCTATGTTTTTGCACAAATACTACTACAAATACTACAAGAAATACTATGTTTGGGCAGTAATACTATTATTTGCTATAAATACTATTATTTGGCACATATACCATAATCAGCAGATATACTATAACATAACAGAAATTCTATGACTTAGTACTAACACTAATATAACAGAAATTTTAACTGACCACAAATAACATGATTTGGCACAAATACCATGATTTGGCAAAAAAATACCATGATTTGGCACAAATACGATCATATTGCAGAAATACTATGATTGGGTACAAATACTATGATTTGGCACAAGTACTATGAATAAGTACAAATACTATGATTTGGCAGAAATACTATGATTTAGCAGAAATACTATGTTTTAACATAAATATCTTTTCACAGAAATTTCTGCTAAAGGTACTATTTCTGCTTTTAGCAGAAATACTGTAATTTTGCATAAATACTATGATTTGGGATAAATACTATGATTTGGCAGATATACTATATTCAGCACATAAACTATAACATAACAGACATTCCTGCACTTAGTAGTAATCTCATAACATAAAATAAATATTATGGTTCTGCCCCAAAACCATGATTTGGCACAAATACCATGATTTTTCAAAAATACTATGATTTAGCAGAAATACTATGATTGAGCAGAAGTACTAAGATGTAGTAGAAGTACTTTGATTTAGCACAAATACTATTATGGAGGAGTAATACTTTAACATGGGAGAAATATTGATATACACACACACATACACATAGAGCAAAGTGTACAGGGGCTGTTAAGAGTCTGGGCTTGGTATATCTAGGTCAGCTAAATTGGCTGCACCTGCTGTAATCAGCACTTACACACACAGACACAGAGACAGCTATGAGTTTTCTGCAGTGTATTTCTCACATTCAGGATTCCCCTCAAACAAATGGCCATAATTTCCTAACCGTAGGGGCTAGAACGCTCATTCTGACACCGTTTTGTTCAGAAGAGATGGGGGAATCTGCAGGTCTTCATAAATCAGAGATAAAATATAAATTATTAAAGATATATGACTTGTAATACACTGTAACTGAGCAGAGGCAAAGCAAAACTGCCTTGACTTGCCCTCAAACAATGTTTTGTAACTCTTAATCTATATGGAGGATCAAAATCATTCTTTCACCGTAAGAAACAGCAGGCTTTGGTGAACAGTCATGGAAATTTTCAGGTCTCTGTTGAAATCAATCAAAAGATATGACGAGAGAAAAAGTGCCTCATTTCCAGAGTTTGAAATCTGAAGAAATCTGAGCGAGGAAAAATTTCCTACCCTCAAACAAGTGTAATTCATGGCCAAACGGTAATAGGTGAGGAAAAAATTCTTGAATTGTGAGCATCAGGGTTGTCTGAAGATATATTGGCACAAGCATCATGTCTCAACTTTGTTTCGTTAACACTAGAAGTCCCAGGCTTTTCTAACCCTCTGTCAGCCAAGTGGAAGCTAACTTGGCTAGTCTGTTAGCATCAATTCATATGTAAATTGGGTCGTTACCTGAGAATTGTGGAGGGAGTGGGGTGTGTGAATGATTGCGGATTTCTAACTGCAAACTGCCTCTTTGTTTGTGTGTGGGGAGGGGAACTGCTAAAAGCTGTGAACTTCATTTTGTGTTCGTCTTGATGCATTCTCAATCATCCAGGAAAATAAATCTCCAAAAGATTTATTGATAAAACAGTACAAAAAAACCAAAAATATTTCTACAAAACAACCATTTGTACACATATTTACAGATAATAATAAAAGTGAGTGAGTACATTTCAATCACTCACAATCCTGGCACTACCATGGTATCTGTAGTCTGCATTTACCACATGTGTATCTGTAGCAGTGAACACATCGCACAGTGGTATGATTGTTCTTGCATTTGTGTTTGACCTGACACGTGGCTCTTTTGCAGGGCTAGGTGTGGAGGGTTGTGTCCGAAGCAACTGTTCTTTTCTTGCCTTCTTCCCAGCCATATGAGAGTTAGCCAACTCTCTTGCAAACTCCACCAGGAGGTCCACCCGTCTTTCCTGCGTCCCGGTGCATGCTTGATACAGCACATGTGCATTCAGTGCTGCCATGTCAATCATGTTATAGGACCGTGTACTCCCGCACCATCTGGTCCATCACATCCACGCCACACTTTGTGGTGTTGTAAAGGGTGACAGTGTTTGGCTTCCTTTTGGTGGTGTTATCAGTCTGAACCACGCTGTGCATGCTGCTAAGAATATAGACTGTCTTCTTCCGTTTGGCTGCATACGCCGTCAGCGTGGCAGCAGAGGTTGAAAACACCTAAGAAATAAGATAAATTGTTATTTCCATAGCACTTTTACACACAATGAAACACATAAACATAGAACCACAAAAGACCTGCAGCCTACCTGAGTGGTGAATTCATTGCGATCTGAGTATCTAGCGGATTGAGGAATTTCCGCGAATCTTGTTGACTGTGCCGAGGATGGTGGTTTTCCGTCTAAGAAGTTTTTGCATGAAGTGAAAGTGATGTGAAGAAATTGTCCGTGGTAACATTTCTGCCCTTATCTAGGAATGGTTCCATCAGCCTCATCACTACATTTTCAGACAGTCTCTCCCACTGGGACGATTGGGGTCCTTGCCAAGATATGTGAGGACATTGCAAATGTACTTGGATTTTAGGTCGCAGGCCACCCAAAACTTGATCCCAAACCTGTCAGGTTTACTTGCAATATACTGCAGGAAACAGCACCGAGTCTTTGATCTTGATCTTGATCAAAGATCTTGATCTTGCGGGGGGTTACTAGGGTTCCATCACTACGTGACTGCTGGTCAGCAAACCTGGGAAACCCACAGATCATTGGAACTATGCCGCGTAACCGCTTCCAAGACATCATGCAACACCTACGCTTTGATGACAGGTCCACCCGCAGTGATCGAGCAAAGACTGATAAGTTCGCTGCAGTTTCCAGTGTGTGGGGATCATTTGTCACCAACTGCATCACGTGCTATAACCCTGGTCTACATATCACCGTTGATGAACAGCTCTTCCCATCAAAGACTCGGTGCTGTTTCCTGCAGTATATTGCAAGTAAACCTGACAGGTTTGGGATCAAGTTTTGGGTGGCCTGCGACCTAAAATCCAAGTACATTTGCAATGTCCTCACATATCTTGGCAAGGACCCCAATCGTCCCAGTGGGGAGAGACTGTCTGAAAATGTAGTGATGAGGCTGATGGAACCATTCCTAGATAAGGGCAGAAATGTTACCACGGACAATTTCTTCACATCACTTTCACTTATGCGCAAAACTTCTTGGACGGAAAACCACCATCCTCGGCACAGTCAACAAGATTCGCCGGGAAATTCCTCAATCCGCTAGATACTCAGATCGCAATGAATTCACCACTCAGGTAGGCTGCAGGTCTTTTGTGGTTCTATGTTTATGTGTTTCATTGTGTGTAAAAGTGCTATGGAAATAACAATTTATCTTATTTCTTAGGTGTTTTCAACCACTGCTGCCACGTTGACGGCGTATGCAGCCAAACGGAAGAAGACAGTCTATATTCTTAGCAGCATGCACAGCGTGGTTCAGACTGATAACACCACCAAAAGGAAGCCAAGCACTGTCACCCTTTACAACACCACAAAGTGTGGCGTGGATGTGATGGACCAGATGGTGCGGGAGTACACGGTCCGCAGAGGAACACGGCGCTGGCCAGTTGTCGTGTTCTATAACATGATTGACATGGCAGCACTGAATGCACATGTGCTGTATCAAGCATGCACCGGGACGCAGGAAAGACGGGTGGACCTCCTGGTGGAGTTTGCAAGAGAGTTGGCTAACTCTCATATGGCTGGGAAGAAGGCAAGAAAAGAACAGTTGCTTCGGACACAACCCTCCACACCTAGCCCTGCAAAAAGAGCCACGTGTCAGGTCAAACACAAATGCAAGAACAATCATGCCACTGTGCGATGTGTTCACTGCTACAGATACACATGTGGTAAATGCAGACTACAGATACCATAGCAGTGCTAGGATTGTGAGTGATTGCTGAAAATGTTGAAATGTACTCACTCACTTTTTATTGTTATTTGTAAATATGTGTACAAATGGTTGTTTTTTATTTTTGTTTTTTTGGACTGTTTTATCAATAAATCTCAGCAACAAAGGAAATACACCCATGTGTGTTGATTTCTCCCTAAGAAGGCAAACTGAAACACAAGTTTCCTTGTGGCTCAGAAAACTAACCACTCCAAGTGGTTCAGCATGGCCCCACCTTATTTACATAACAAAAGCAGCTGTTCACAGGTGATTAAGGATATTAGCTAAAAGCCTACCAGCCATTTGGCTCGACGGTGGGTTTTATAGGTAGAAAAGCCAAATGGCTCTTCTCTGGGACTTCTAGTGTTAAGGAGATATGACGATTTGAAAATGCCTCTCATTAGAGAATTCCAGCGCTGATTTTGAAGAAACTCTCCATTGAGTTTCTATGGAGAGTTTTGAGACTTTATGTTACTCTGAGGAGATTTGCAAAAAATCTATAAGTCCCACAACAATGATAGTGACATTTTCTGAAAGCCAGCAAAAATACCTACATTTTGATGTATAATTTGTGGGGGTTGAGTGGAAATTGAGCGAGTAGCAAGAAGTTGTTCAGACATGAAGAGAAAATTAAGAAAGGACGAGTGCACACTCTGAGTTAATTGCATAGCAACCATAACAATGCATGTATTTTCTGAAAAATCACAAATTTGCAACTGAAAACTTAAAGAGGTATAAAGTTAAAATGGTAGAAGATCTGAAAAAGCTGAATCATTCAGGAATAGCCCAATAGTCTGAGAACATATTAAAGTTTGAATGGAGTTTCTAGGTGAAAGTATGACAAAGTAGTTAAGTTTCAAAAACAAGCAAGTTTTAGCAGAATTGTGGAAGTTTTCCATTCATTTCAATGGGACAAATTAAAGGAAAAAGTGTAATATTTTAAAAAGTATAATAGTAATAAACACCAAAAGTCATAGCACACATTAGCAGAAAGAGCAGAACAGTATAGAGTTTGAACGGAGAAAATCGGCTGAAAACTGAGGCAGTAGATAGACGGCAAAAAACGTACGGAAGTCCTAAGAATAATAAAGAATAAAGAGAAACAGGAACTCAATAGTGTGGAAGCCCTTTGAGGGCATCCACACAATAAAGAGAAACAGGAACTCAATAGTGTGGAAGCCCTTTGAGGGCATCCACACAATAATAATAATAATAATAATAATAAATCCGACGAATAGTAATATGTGTGCCTCTTGTCATAGGCACACATAATAATAATAATAATAATAAATCTGACGAATAGTAATATGTGTGCCTCTTGGCATAGGCACACATAATAACTAGAAAGCGAAAATTTCAGAAGAAATTTTATGTGTGCCTGTGCCGCTGCTAATCACTGTAGTTGCCATTCATACGGCTACAGAGAGCAAAACTCAGAAGAGCAGCCATTCTCCACCATGAACTATGGTAAAACAAACACCGCTCACGCTTCACAGATGACAGCTTACAGTTTTGTGTAAAGATGAAGTTACTTCATTACAGCGCCGATTTGCAGACGCTGTGCACACAGGTTCATGAGCAGAAGTCCCATTGTACCACGGCAGACCCGACAATGTTTCCATGAACACGCTTTGAAGCATTACATTATGGACCACTTTTCACACATGCATTCACTTTTTGTTTTTGTTATTTTTACACAGTGTTCTGAATTATGAACAATGGTCTACAGCCAATCTTGTGTATTATTATACAAACTTTGGTTGTGAGATTCAGATAACTATTTAATAAAAGCTAAATATTTTATATGAGAGTAAGAAAGAAAAGTATATCTTTGTGTCCACCTTTCTCTGTTAATGCCCTAGCTGCCCCCCTAAAAGCTTTGCTAGATCCGCCCTTCACAGTTACCAGCTGTCAGCTACACAAAAAGGAGCTTGGTCTTTGTCTCTCAGAAACAACTCATAACTTCCTTCAACTCATTCATGTCACCTAAAGTGTAAACCTGTTTCTCCATCACCAGTTCAGCTCTGATGATTCAGTAAGGACATCTCCTGATTTCATCTTCATGCTCCAGCAAACATCAGCTGATACTAGAAATTAAAATCAAAAGAATTCTAACAACAGCTGATCAAGCTTAAACGTGCTCCTGTTGTTTACCGCGATAAATAAGAGCGAAGAGCCGATCATTGATCAGTTTCATGATTGACGTTTCAACACACGAGAGAATGACAGGGGAGGCTTCGTAACGACAGAATAAATCATAATGTTTTCTCTGAATGTGGGACGATTCTGTTTGTACGGCACGGCAACTCTATGAACTAACCCTAATGAATAAAATAAAGTCCAACGTCAGTAACTTAGTGCCCACACAGCTGTATATAAACTCCCGTGGCAGTACGATTGTAAAAGGTCAACGAAAATAAATTACACCTAAACTCGGTTTATATCTGACCCAAATAGAGTGCAGTTCATAACTTCTTACCTGAAATTCAGTTCACCTCACGCTCCTGCCATTGGTTTCCAGCATCATCGGCCCATATAAACGAAAAATAAGTCCAGCTAAAACACATACTGTCGGCGAGCGACCGGATACTGACACGAGTTTCACCCGCCTCAATATAAGCCAAGCCTGGGTGCTTTTTCACGAAGGGTCGCTACCGACGCTAGCTAACTATGCTATCGACGCTAGCTAGCTAGCCGGCTATCAGCAACACATAAGAGAACTGCTGCTAAATAAACTACACCTAAACTCGGTTTATATCTGACCCAAATAGAGTGCAGGTCATAACTTCTTACCTGAAATTCAGTTCACCTCACGCTCCTGCCTTCGCTTTCCTGATCCACGATTGACCTCCGCGTTAGCAAACACCGGTCGATCGGGCGGTCGCGTATGTCCTTTCTGTCATACACCGTGGATAGCTGCCCACTGTTGTAGCTCCGCATTATAGCACCACCAAACAACTCAGTTATTTTTTCCACATCCAGCTGTAACTCCGATTCTGTGCGAGCATTTGCGAGAGACCGGGAGGTGAAAGGAGAGAGAGAGTCCCTCGCTGTCCATTTGCAGCCAAGTCGCGGCAGCTAGCTAGGTAGCCGGACTAGCTGTCAGGCAGGACCGAGGTCGTCAGAGCATTGTCGCTAATATGGGATGTCTTGATAAAACAAGCAGATATTTGAAGTTTACACACCTACATTCTCGCCTGAAAATGTCTTAAAAGTTTATTTTGTGACCTAGAAACACTAATAAAAGACATATAAAACGAAGTGGTGGCCGCCATTGTTTAACTCGGCAGAGGTGTGCTATGAATTGTGGGATATGGAGTTTTCCACCAAGCATAGAAGCCATTGTGTTTACCGTAACTATTCAATGGTTCGCGCAACCTTAAAACCTCAATGGTTCCTGAAAGCAGCGAGGCTGTCTGCGCCATTAATATTGTCATCATTACGGTATCCAAATAAGGGTAGACAGGCTGTACCACTCCCGGCATACCACTAGAGAGAGCCAAAACACCACAAATGAAGTTTGAAATTTGTTTCAATGGGACCAAAAGATGGCGCCAACACACCACAAATGAAGTCTGTTTATTTGGCGCCAAAAGATGAATTGGCCTAAATTTGCACTAAAATATTAATATTTAAAAACTATAAAAGTTATAAACACCAAAAGTCATAACATAATAGTCCAGCTCCAGCCGCACAAAATGATCTAACATATGTAACCCTAATGTCAAAACTGTTCGGCAGAGGAGCGCGGAAAATTTTCACTAAAATATTAATATTTAAAAACTATAAAATTCATAAACACCAAAAGTCATAGCACACCATTCCAGATCCGGCCGCACAAAATGAGGTAACATATATGAAGCTTGTCTCAAAACTGCGGGCGAGATTTGCTGCAAAATTTCAGGCGGAAACTGGAGAATAATAATAATAACTAGAAAGCGAAAATTTCAGAAGAAATTTTATGTGTGCCTATGCCGCTGCTAATCACTGTAGTTTGCCATTCATACGGCTACAGAGAGCAAAACTCAGAAGAGCAGCCATTCTCCACCATGAACTATGGTAAAACAAACACCGCTCACGCTTCACAGATGACAGCTTACAGTTTTGTGTAAAGATGAAGTTACTTTGTACAGCGCCGATTTGCAGACGCTGTGCACACAGGTTCATGAGCAGAAGTCCCATTGTACCACGGCAGACCCGACAATGTTTGCATGAACACACTTTGAAGCATTACATTATAGACCACTTTTCACACATGCATTCACTTTTTGTTTTTGTTATTTTTACACAGTGTTCTGAATTATGAACAATGGTCTACAGCCAATCCTGTGTATTATTATACAAACTTTGGTTGTGAGATTCAGATAACTATTTAATAAAAGCTAAATATTTTATATGAGAGTAAGAAAGAAAAGTATATCTTTGTGTCCACCTTTCTCTGTTAATGCCCTAGCTCCCCGCCCCTAAAAGCTTTGCTAGATCCGCCCCTGCACAGTTACCAGCTGTCAGCTACACAAAAAGGAGCTTGGTCTTTGTCTCTCAGAAACAACTCATAACTTCCTTCAACTCATTCATGTCACCTAAAGTGTAAACCTGTTTCTCCATCACCAGTTCAGCTCTGATGATTCAGTAAGGACATCTCCTGATTTCATCTTCATGCTCCAGCAAACATCAGCTGATACTAGAAATTAAAATCAAAAGAATTCTAACAACAGCTGATCAAGCTTAAACGTGCTGCTGTTGTTTAGCGCGATAAATAAGAGCGAACAGCCGATCATTGATCAGTTTCATGATTGACGCGTTTCAACACGCGAGAGAATGACAGGGGAGGCTTCGTAACGACAGAATAAATCATAATGTTTTCTCTGAATGTGGGACGATTCCGTTTATGCGGCACGGCAACTCTATGAACTAACCCTAATGAATAAAATAAAGTCCAACGTCAGTAACTTAGTGCGCACACAGCTGTATATAAACTCCCGTGGCATTACGATTGTAAAAGGTCAACGAAAATAAATTACACCTAAACTCAGTTTATATCTGACCCAAATAGAGAGCGACGGTGCTGACACGAGTTTCACCCGCCTCAATATAAGCCAAGCCTGGGTGCTTTTTCACGAAGGGTTGCTAGCGGCGCTAACTAACTATGCTAGCGGCGCTAGCTAGCTAGCCGGCTATCAGCAACACATAAGAGAACTGCTGCTAAATAAACTACACCTAAACTCGGTTTATATCTGACCCAAATAGAGAGCGACCGGTGCTGACACGAGTTTCACCGCCTCAATATAAGCCAAGCCTGGGTGCTTTTTCACGAAGGGTTGCTAGCGGTGCGAGCTAACTATGCTAGCGGCGCTAGCTAGCTAGCCGACTATCAGCAACACATAAGAGAACTGCTGCTAAATAAACTACACCTAAACTCGGTTTATATCTGACCCAAATAGAGTGCAGTTCATAACTTCTTACCTGAAATTCAGTTCACCTCACGCTCCTGCCTTCGCTTTCCCTGATCCATGATTGACCACCGCGTTAGCAATCGCCTGCCCGGCCTCATATGTCTCGTTGGCGGCATATCCTTTCTGTCACACACCGGTGGGTAGCTGCCCTCTGTTGTAGCTCCACCACCAAACAACTCAGTTATTTTTCCACATCCAGCTATAACTCCGATTCTATGCGAGCATTTGCGAGAGACCGGGAGGTGAAACGACAGAGAGTCCCTCGCTATCCATTTGCAGCCAAGTGCGGCAGCTAGCTAGGTAGCCGGCTAGCTGTCAGGCAGGACCGACGTAGTCAGAGCACTGTCGCTAAATATGGGATGTCTTGATAAAACAAGCAGATATTTGAAGTTTACACACCTACATTCTCGCCTGAAAATATCTTAAAAGCTTATTTTGTGACCTAGAAACACGAATAAAAGACATATAAAACGAAGTGGTGGCCGCCATTGTTCACTCTGTAGAGGCGTGCTATGAATTGTGGGATATTGAGTTTTCCACCAAGCATTACCGTAACTTTTGAATGATTTGCGCAACCTTAAAAATTCCAATGGCTCCTGAAAGCAGCGACGCTGTGCGCACCGTTGAAATTGTCATCATTACGGTAATCCAAATAAGGGTAGACAGGCTGTACCACTCCCGGCATACCACTAGAGAGAGCCAACACACCACAAATGAAGTCTGTTTATTTGGCGCCAAAAGATGAATTGGCCTAAATTTGCACTAAAATATTAATATTTAAAAACTATAAAAGTCATGAACACCAAAAGTCATGACATAATAGTCCAGCTCCAGCCGCACAAAATGATCTAACATATGTAACCCTAATGTCAAAACTGTTCGGCAGAGGAGCGCGGGAAAATTTTCACTAAAATATTAATATTTAAAAAACTATAAAATTCATAAAGACCAAAAGTCATAGCACACCATTCCAGATCCGGCCGCACAAAATGAGGTAACATATATGAAGCTTGTCTCAAAACTGCGGGGCGAGATTCGCTGCAAAATTTCAGGCGGAAACTGGAGAATAATAATAATAATAATAACTAGAAAAATTTGCATTTCCTGCGAAAATGCAGTGTGGATGCTTTAAAGCTGAAGCTTTCTGCTAAAAGTAGCTGAAAAAGCTGAAAAGTTGCAGAAATTGTAAAATGAAGCAAAGGAACTTTGCTAAAATTTAGTAACTTAGCAATATCTTAGAGGAAACATAATACTTGGCAGAAATACAATAGCATAGCAGAACTTAGCAGAAATATTGTAACTTACCAGAAACACGATAACTTCTCAAAAATACAAGAATTTAGGAGAAATAGTATAAGATAAGAGAAAGAATATATTTAGCCAAACATTCTTAAACATTACAGAAATACTATGATTTAGAGAAACAGTACAACATAGCAAAATGCTGTAATTTGACAGAAATACTACATCCATCCATCCATCCATCCTCATCCGCTTTATCCGAGGTCGGGTCATGGGGCAGCAGCCTAAGCAGAGAAGCCCAGACCTCCCTCTCCCCAGCCACCTCCTCCAGCTCATCCGGGGAACACCAAATGCGTTCCCAGGCCAGCCGAGAGATATAATCTCTCCAGCGCGTCCCTGGGTCTGCCCTGGGCCTCCTCCCGTGGGGACATGCCCGAACACCTCACCCAGGAGGCGCCCAGGGGCATCCTTGTCAGATGCCCGAACCACCTCAACTGGCTCCTTTCGATGTGGAGGAGCAGCGGCTCTACTCTGAGCCCCTCCCGGATGGCCGAACTTCTCACCCTATCTCTAAGGGAGAGGCCAGCCACCCTTCGGAGGAAGCTCATTTCTGCCGCTTGTATCCGCGATCTCGTTCTTTTCGGTCACTACCCACAGCTCGTGGCCATAGGTGAGGGTCGGGACGATATCGACCGGTAAATTGAGAGCTTCGCTTTTACACTCAGCTCCTCTTCACCACGACGGACCGGTGCAGCGTCCGCATCACTGCAGCCGCAGCACCAATCCGCCTGTCGATCTCCGCCCCTTCTCCCATCACTCGCGAACAAGACCCCGAGATACTTAAACTCCTCCACTTGGGGCAGGAACTCATCCCCGACCCAGAGTGGGCACTCCACCCTTTTCCGGCTGAGAACCATGGCCTCAGATTTGGAGGTGCTGATCCTCATTCCCGCTGCTTCACACTCGGCTGCGAACCGTTCCAGTGCGAGCTGGAGGCCCCCACCGATGAAGCCATCAGAACCACATCATCCGCAAAAAGCAGAGATGAGATTCTGAGGCCACCAAGTGAAAGCCCTCCGCCACTTGGCTGCGCCTTAGAAATCCTGTCCATAAAATTATGAACAGAATCGGTGATAAAGGGCAGCCCTGGCGGAGCCCATCACCCACCGGAAACGAGTCCGACTTATTGCCGGCAATGCGAACCAAACTCTTACAACGGTTGTATAGGGATCGAATGGCCCGTAGCAATGGGCCAGACACCCCATACTCCCGCAACACCTCCCACAGGACACCCCGAGGGACACGGTCGAATGCCTTCTCCAAGTCCACAAAACACATGTAGACTGGTTGGGCAAACTCCCATGCACCCTCAAGTATCCTCGAGAGGATAAAGAGCTGGTCCAGTGTTCCGCGACCAGGACGAAAACCGCATTGTTCCTCCTGTATCCGAGGTTCGACTAGCGGACGAACTCTCCTTTCCAGCACCCTGGCATAGACTTTCCCAGGAGGCTGAGGAGTGTGATCCCCTGTAGTTGGAACACACCCTCCGGTCCCCTTTCTTAAAGATGGGGACCACCACCCCGGTCTGCCAGTCCAGGGTACTGCCCCTGATCTCCACGCAACATTGTAGAGGCGTGTCAACCAGGACAGCCCTACAACGTCCAGAGCCTTCAGGAACTCGGGCGGACCTCATCAACACCAGGGGCTCTGCCACCGAGGAGTTGTTTAACTGCCTCAGTGACCTCGACCCCAGAAATTGGCGGGTCATTCCCTCATCCCCAGACTCTGCTTCCTCCTCGGAAGACGTGTCAGTGGGATTAAGGAGGTCCTCAGTATTCCTTCCACCGTCTGACAATTTTCTCAGTCGACGTCAGCAGCGCACCGCCAGCACTATACACAGTGCAGGTAGAGCACCGCTTTCCCCTCCTGAGACGCCTGACGGGTTGCCAGAATCTCTTGAGGCAGTCCGAAAGTCTTTTTCCATGGCCTCTCGAACTCCTCCCACACCCGAGTTTTGCTTCAGCCACTGCCCGAGCCGCATTCCGCTTGGCCTGTCGATACCTGTCAGCTGCCTCTGGAGTCCCACAGGCTAACCAAGCCCGATAGGACTCCTTCTTCAGCCTGGTGGCTCCTTCACCTCTGGTGTCCACCATTTGGTTCGGGATTACCACCACGGCAGGCACCAACCACCTTGCGGCCGCAGCTCAATGCAGCAGCCCGGCAATGGAGACGCTGAACATGGTCCATTCGGACTCAATGTCCCCAGTCTCCCTCGGAATGTTGTTGAAGCTCTGCCGAGGTGTGCGTTGAAGATCTCGCGGACTGGGGCCTCTGCTAGACGTTCCCAGCACACCCTCACTACGCGTTTAGGTGCACCGGGTCTGTCCAGCGTCCTCCCCGCCACCTGATCCAACTCACCACCAGGTGGTGATCAGTTGACAGCTCAGCCCCTCTCTTTACCCGAGTGTCCAGAAAATATGGTCGCAGGTCTGGTGATACGATTACAAAATCGATCATCGACCTGCGGCCTAGAGCATCCTGGTGCCACGTGCACTTATGGACACTCTTATGTTCGAACAAGGTGTTCGTTATGGCCAAACTGTGATTTGCACAGAAGTCCAATAACAAAACACCACTGGGTTCAGATCAGGGAGGCCGTTCCTCCCAATCACGCCCCTCCAGGTATCGCTGTCGTTACCCACGTGAGCATTGAAGTCTCCCAGTAGGACAACAGAGTCTCCAGGTGGGGCACCTTCCAGCACCCCCCAGGGACTCTAAGAAGGCTGGGTACTCTGAACTGCCACTCGCGCATAAGCGCAGATGACAGTCAGGACCCGTTCCCCCGACCCTGAGGCGCGGGGAACAAACCCTCTCATCCACCAGGAAAAACCCCAGCGTGCGGGCAGCAAGCCGGGGGATATTAGAATACCCACCCCAGCCCGCTGCCTCTCACCAGGGGCAACTCCAGACTGAGACAGAGTCCAGCCCCTCTCAGGAGACTAGTTCCAGAGCCCAAGCCATGCGTGAGGTGAGCCCGACTATATCTAGCCGGTACTTCTCAACCTCGCGCACTAACTCAGGCTCCTTCCCCACCAGAGAGGTGACATTCCATGTCCCTATTGCCAGTCTTGGCAGCCGGGGATCAGTCCGCCAGGGCCTCCGCTCCTGGCCGCCCGCCCGACACACAATGCACCCGACCCAGAAATACTACATTTGGCAGAAATACTATATTTAGCACAAATCTTATAAAATAGCAGAAATAGTATGATTTAGCACAATAGTAATAACTTAAACAGAAAAATTGGAAAAGCAAAATGGACAGCTGAAAAATGCTGAACATGCTAAGGATCCTTCAAATGTACTTGTTAAATGAAAAAATCGGCAAAAAAAAAAGTATAACAGTCACACAATCACAAATATAGACACATATGGAAACACACATGCACAGAGAGACACACACAGGATCAAATTCAGTCAACCAGTCTAAATATATTGAATTTAAATCATACAATAAGATGCTCCCATAAAAAGGCTCTCTCTCCCTCTCTCTCTCTCTCTGTCACACACACACACACACACACACACACACACACACACACACACACACACACACACACACACACACAGAGCCTAAAGGGAACAGTATTTGTGTCATGGAGTAACAAGAATCTGAGGTCCATATTAGAAAAGCTGCTAAACTCATAAAAGTTTGCAGAATGGTAATAAATGATGAATATGAATTAGTGGTCTGTGATAGTGTATTAATTTGTAGGGAAAAAAACATGTTGCCTAAGGTGGAATTGAACCCACGACCTTTGGGTTGCAGACGTGTGTCATTACAAACTGTGCCACTGGGAAAGAGAACGAGCGCCTGGAAAACAGGGTGATGAACTGTCAGATTTAGATCGCGGTGAGAGGCATAAAACGCCGATTTTTGGAGTTACAAAATGTCATGTAACTCAAAAACTAGGTGGACTAGAAGCATAATTCTTGTACTGGGTGAATCAGCGGACTTTGGTGTACTTTGACTGTGATTTTCATTGCTCTTTGTACATCCGTCGCTGAGATATGACAAGAGAAGAAAGGGCAGACCTCAGATATGATTGGCTGGCTGGGAAGCCGTGCAGGCCCTGATATGTATTTGTATGTATCAGTCCTCACAGAGGATTAGCTGCCTGGGGACCTGGCAGAAATATATAGAAATAGTATGATTAAGCATAAATACTACATTTTTTAGAAAAACTATATTAAGCACAAATCCTATAAAAAGCAGAAATAATATATTAAGCAATATAAATATCCTCTAAAAATCCTATAAAAAGCAGTAAAACTGTACTATGATTTGGTAGAAAAACCCTAAATAATCAAAAATACTAAATTTGGCAGAAATAGCAGAAACACTATATTTAGCACAAATCTTATGAAATAGCAGAAATAGTATGATTTAGCAGAAATGCTGTATTTAGCAGAAATTCTGAAAAGCAGCAGAAAAGCTATGACTTAGCACAACAGTAATAACTTACATGGAAAATTTGGAAAAGCAAAATGGACAGCTGAAAAAATCCTGAACATGCTAAGGGTCCCTCAAATGTAATTGTGAAATGAAAAAAAAAATCAGCAAAAAAAAGTATAACAGTCACACAATCACAAATATGTACACATATGGTAACACACATGCACAGAGAGACACACACAGGATCAAATTCAGTCAACCAGTCTAAATATATTGAATCTAAATCATACAATAAGATGCTCCCATAAAACTCTCTCTCGCCCTCTCTCTCTCTCTCTCTCACACACACACACACACACACACACACACACACACACACACACACACACACACACACACAGGGAGAGAGAAGCAAGTTTCTAGGTCAGTCAAGCAGCCTGGGAGCTGCTGAATTTGAATCCACCAATCAGAGAGGCTGTGTGCTTTTTCCCGCCAAAACAGGTGCACGCAGCACAGAGAGACACAGGATTTTTGCAGTCTATTTCTCATAGTGAGGACTCCCCTCAAACAAATGACCATAATTTCCTAACCGTAGGGGCTAGAACGGTCATTCTTACACCGTTTTGTTCAGAAGAGATGGGGGAATCTTAAAGTGTTGACAATTTATCATTAAAATATGAATTATTAAAGATATTTGACTTGTAATGCACCATAACTGAGTAGAGGCGAAGCAAAAACTGCCTTGACCTGCCCTCAAACAACGCTTTCTAACTCTAAATCTATTTGGAGTATCGATATCATTCTTTCACCGTAAGAGACAGCAGGCTTTGGTGAACAGTCATGGAAATTTTCAGGTCTGTGTGGAAATCCATCAAAAGATATGACGAGAGAAAAAAGTGCCTCATTTCCAGAGTTTGAAATCTGAAGAAATCTGAGCGAAGGACGAATTTCCTACCCTCAAACAAGTCTAACTCATCTCAGAACAGTAATAGGTGAGAAAATAATTCTTGAATTGTGAGCGTCATGAGTGTCTGAAGATATACGGGGACAAGCCTCATGTCTTAACTTCGCTTCGTTAAGGAGATATGACGATTCGAAAATGCCTCTCATTACAGAAATTAAGCGGTGATTTTGATCAAACTCTCCATTGACTTTCTATGGAGAGTTTTTCGACTTTGTGTTGGTCTGAGGAGATTTGCCAAAATTCTATAAATCCCACAACAATGATAGTGACATTTTCTGAAAGCCAGCAAAAATACCTACGTTTTGATGTATAATTTGTGGGAGTTGAGTGAAAATTAATCAAGTAGCAAGAAGTTGTTCGGACATGAAGAGAAAATTGCCAAAGGTACAGTGGCTCACTTAGAACCAACTGCATAGCAACCATAACAACGCATGTATTTTGTGAAAAATCACAAAGATGAAACTCAAAACTTAAAGAGGGATAAGATGAAAACGGTAACAGATATGAAAAAGCTGAATCATTCATGAATAGCCCAATAATTTGTGAACATTTTAAAGTTTGAATGGTTGTTCTAGGCGAAAGTATGAGAAAGTAGTTAAGTTTCAAAAACGAGCAAGTTTTAGCAGAATTGCAGAAATTTCCCATTCATTTCAATGGGACAAATTAAAGGAAAAAAGCTTAATATTTTAAAAAGTATAACAGCAAAAAATACCAAAAGTCATAGCACACATTAGCAGAAATAGCAGAATAGTTTAAAATTTGAACGGTGAAAATCGGCTGAAAATTGTGAAAGTAGTTAAGTGCCAAAAAACGTACAAAAAGTGGCAACTGGAATAATAAAGAATAAAGAGAAACAGGAACTCAATAGTGTGGATGCCTAAAGCATCCACACAATTAGCAAAATCCAAATGGCAACATTTGTTTGTAACTTCATAGACTTTGTAAACAAGGTGCAACAACCATTAAGCTGGAAAAAGAAATCCAGCCGCCCACACCCACTTCCCTTCCTGTTCATGGGATGTATAGAGTCCGTAAAAAGTCCTTAAAATAAACCGTCCGTAAGTCCAGGGGGATGTGTGTGAAGAAAGGGAACAGTAAGTTCAAAGTGGCGTGGTGTGTTTTTGTTTTGTTGCAGCTGGCCTACCACACTCTGCTGTGCAGCACAGAACAAAGTCAATTGGTCCTTCAACGGGGTTGGCTCGCCCTATGGGCAGAAATCTGTGCCATCAGAAACTGAATTTGAATAAGTTAAATTTGAATTTGAATTACTTGGATTGAATCTGAATTGTAACTTGAATGAAAGCTTTTGAAAACTGAATTTGAATTAGTCTAATTTGAAATTGAATTTATGGTTTGAAAATGAATTGATTTGCTTTGAAACTGCATTTTATCTTTTAAAAATTCAGCTCTCGAATAATTTCAGATTCACTTCTCACCATTCAGTTTCAGTTCTACAATTCAATTTCAGTTCCAAAATTCAGTTTTTGGGACTTACATCCGTTTCGGTTCAAGCGCAGATTAATAGAACTACAGACTGATAGCGTTACTGACGGAATCTACAGCGTCTTGAGCTGAATTAAGACTTCAGAAGTCATTCGTCATGTCGAATGACCAGCGGATAAACTCTCAGGTTGGTAATAAATGTATTACATGTATAAGAACAAGCGTCATGTTAACAATTGATAGCCGTACAGTAACCTTTATGCTTATTGTAGCTGCTAGCTAAAAACGCTAATTTAGCGTAGTTTGCCCTGAATTCAGCTTTGACAAACAAATATGATCGACTGTTTCTAGTAGAATTCCAAAGTTGTCATCTTGTACCCTCTCAGAGCCCTGTATGCTTGCAGAGACCCCTACAGTAAGGAAACATGCAAAACGCTGTCCAAACCTTTGTATTTGAGCTTTATTTATGTCTTACACAGCATCCCAACTCTTTAGCTAACTTAATAACTTTAGCTAAAGTGAATAGTTAGTCTAATTCATTAGTGCAGCATTACTGGATCACCTCTGTTTGAAGTGATATAATATGATATACAACTATCACTGTGTTTAACTACCATAATAATTCTTAGGGTACTGAGTGCATGCTTATTAGTTGTTTTTTTTAAAAACATGCTGCTCCATTGCTATGTTTGACAGGCTGAAGTTGTCGGGTCACCTCCTAAATCGACCATCTTTTACAGGTGTTTTGTGCCAGAAATGGAGTGTCCACTGAAGACTGAAGATACTGAATCTCTCACGCCGTGCCATTGATCCCTCCTGTGCCTTCATCTAGACAAGAGACATAACCACTCTCACATGCTCTGTACCTACATCACCTTCCCTGACAGTCGTAGCTTGGTTCATCTGAGGGTGAAATTATAAGAATGTGTTATTTTGCAAAGTGCTCTCTAGGGTTCCTAAATAAAATATGGCATTGAGGTCATTTCTTTTGAATTAATCCTTCTTCTGAAATATAAGAACCTCTCCTGGTTTAAATGGCACTTTCTGTTCCTTACTTCCTGTTCCACTCCCAAACCCAAATAGATGCTGACAAGCTGACACAGTAATATGGAAGAGGAGAGAGAAGCTGGAAAGGACTACTACAAATAAACCCAATGCCTAACAATGAAAAATGTAAAATAAGAACAATAATAATAATAATAAAGGTAAAAGATGAAGTAACAAGTTTTTTGTTTTTTTTGTTTATTCCAATGATCATCCAGATGTCTGTGACATGTGATGACAAACACCATAATGGAAGGCCTTAGTCATCACATGCTTAAACTCATCATATATTTTTGCATATGCTGAACAGGCAGTCAGACATGCTGTAACTGTGGGGTGAAAACTGCATAAACCCCATACGGCAGGGTCTCAAACTCCAGTCCTCGAGGGCATGGAAAAGTTGCATGACACCGCCCTCGAGGACTGGAGTTTGAGACCCCTGTCATATTCCATATGACAGGTGTGGTTGAACTTCATGAAGACTGAAGTTTCTCTTCTCTCTGGCAGGACAGGAATGTCGCCTTGTCCTGTGAGCCACCGTAAGGATGTACTTAGAGTAGAACTGGACTGTCACTGGCCTCAGGCTCTTCACCTTTTCAAAGACAAAGCAGTCATTTAGATAAAATATTAGATATTGTTTACCTGTAAATGCACAAAGAGAATTTAGAAATGTAGTTATTGTCAAGAGTGAACAAGCACTGATAGTGTAATTTACAGCTGTGGCCAAACGTTTAGAGAATGAGAAGTGTTGTTTGTTTATTTACAGAGTTTGCTGTTTCAGTGATAGTTGTATATCATATTATATCACTTCAAACAGAGGTGATCCAGTAATGCTGCACTAATGAATTAGACTAACTATTCACTTTAGCTAAAGTTATTAAGTTAGCTAAAGAGTTGGGATGCTGTGTAAGACATAAATAAAGCTCAAATACAAAGGTTTGGACAGCGTTTTGCATGTTTCCTTACTGTAGGGTCTCTGCAAGCATACAGGGCTCTGAGAGGGTACAAGATGACAACTTTGGAATTCTACTAGAAACAGTCGATCATATTTGTTTGTCAAAGCTGAATTCAGGGCAAACTACGCTAAATTAGCGTTTTTAGCTAGCAGCTACAATAAGCATAAAGGTTACTGTCTGGCTATCAATTGTTAACATGACGCTTGTTCTTATACATGTAATACATTTATTACCAACCTGAGAGTTTATCCGCTGGTCATTCGACATGACGAATGACTTCTGAAGTCTTAATTCAGCTCAAGACGCTGTAGATTCCGTCAGTAACGCTATCAGTCCGTAGTTCTATTAATCTGCGCTTGAACCGGAACCGGATGTAAGTCCCAAAAAACTGAATTTTGGAACTGAAATTGAATTGTAGAACTGAAACTGAATGGTGAGAAGTGAATCTGAAATTATTCGAGAGCTGAATTTTTAAAAGATAAAATGCAGTTTCAAAGCAAATCAATTCATTTTCAAACCATAAATTCAATTTCAAATTAGACTAATTCAAATTCAGTTTTCAAAAGCTTTCATTCAAGTTACAATTCAGATTCAATCCAAGTAATTCAAATTCAAATTTAACTTATTCAAATTCAGTTTCTGATGGCACAGATTTCTGCCCATACTCGCCATCGATTACAGGATCCGTTGCAATGCATCAAAAGGAAGATACAAAGGGAAACACAAAAAAAACCTGACCTGTCAACGACAGTGTCATAGGACATATTAAGTTCTCATATAATCACAGTTCGCTATCACCTAAAATGTATTATTTGCAACGTTAGCCATGCTACAAAATGAAAATAAACAGTAAAACACACACTCTGCATTTGCTTCAAATGCTGTTTTTCAGTAGATTGAATAAAGTTTTCCACAAAATATTTTTAAACAATTATCCAATAAACACTGGAACATTCTGCTTGCAAAGAACTCATGAAAAGTGCAGATAAACAATGAACTATTAAAATACTTAGCTCACCGATCTCAGAAAAGAAAGGCGGAGCAGCGTGAGATGGTGCAGGAATGATGAATTGGCGTCGTCTCTAACTCCCGACCTTCGTCGACCAAACAATGTAAAAACGAACCAGCTAGTTACTTGTCTTAGCAGTACACATACAATAAAACGATCTTTCATAAGCGGCGAGTGCTAACTCTCCCGTTTATATTACTCTTTTCCCCTACCTCGTCTCAGTAAATCGCTGTCTTTTTCCTCGCTAGCGTGCTCATGAAGGGTTCGCGAGAGAGAGAAGGAAAAGCCTGTGCTCTCTCAGACGGAGATGGCGGGCAGGGCCTTGCACCACGTCTCAGCAGCTCATTGGCTTAGAGCAACTCACGTCTACTCCACAGCAGTTAACCCTTTAACTGCTGCACCTGTGGCTTATTCACCATAAACAGAGTGTAACTGCTAAGATTAATGGTCCCTTTTTTACATTTTATCCAAGCCATCCTTAAATATGGGTTACACTAGGGAGAAGGAGGTCTGGGCTTCTCTGCTTAGGCTGCTGGCCCCGCTATCTGGCCCTGGATAAGAAGAAGATGGATGGATGGATGGATGGATTTATTAGCTACAGGAATAAAACCTTGCTTACCAGGCTCCCTGCTCATGTTGCATTAGCTGAAAACTTCTTCTGGGGCCCAATTTATAAACAGATACACTATGGAGCAATACTGTACTTCAACTTCCAAATACCACGATTTTTTCTGACCCATGTCAGTTACAAAAAATCTAGTGTGAATGAATTTTTTTTTCTTTTTGAGATGACATCGCTTGAATATTACACCTGTTGGCAACAACAGGTTGCCAAGCACTATCAGCTGGTTACACGTGATAGAAAAGCAACACTGCATGTATTAATATATTACCAAGCTGGGGGAAAAAAATGTGTTTTCTTAATAAAAGAAGAGAAAAAAATTGTCAGATGCTCAATCCCCATGCATGTTTTCCCATTCTCCAATCTCAGCTTGGAACAGTTCAGACTGTTACAATTAATAGCATACATAAAATCTAACACAAAATTAAAAGTGCATTTAAAACATTTGATGAAAAAAAAATGTCTGACTGGGATGCATTTTGTTCTTTTTTTCATTTACCTCAGAGGAAACTATATAGGACCCTGGAAGCCAGCCATAGCCAGCTGCTGGTAGTTGACAGCTATGACAGTTATCCAGCGGGATGAATCTCCGGTTTATATTTGCAGAGGAATGCCAGCCTCAGAGGGGCTGGCAGTCTGATTCAGCCCCAGTCATCACCTTCCCTCCATCTATTCAAGAATAGTAGCAGGTTTAAAATTGAGCTTCACAGTTTTTTACTGACCACCGCATTCTACTTTAGGTGAGCTATAAAAACTCCCTACCCATTCAAAGCATAGGTTGTTCTGAAAATCTGATGTTTGTTACGTCAAAGTTCCCTCAACTCAGTGATGCCAGTTTGGTATGTTTACTCAGCGCTTTATTCAATGACTTTTTTCTTGGAGTTTTCATCACTCTCTTAAATTTTGAAGGAACAAAACGCGCTTTCAGATGTTTTTGGCAGTTACAAACTTTCTTCTTCTCCCTGCTATCAGCCACGTTGGACGCCCAGCAGAACACTGTTGCTTTAAACAGACCTCACCCAAGTTTATGGTCATGTGGTAAAACTACCTTTACCACATGACTTCAATTACTGCTAACAAACAATAATAACATTATTAATTATAATATAGAGAAACACATGAGCAATAGCTTTGGTTGTTTGTTTGTTTTAATGGTGACACCAAGAAGTAAACTGTCATCTCACAGATCCTGTGTTTTTTCTGTCAATCCAGGTTTTTCATAATTTGATGAAATACTGTTTCCAGTATTAATTAATGATCACATTATAACTGTGTCATTTTGTCAGCCATTTTGAAGACACTGTACTTTTTACATTTCCAATATATTTTGTATAAATTCTTTTTATTTAGTATTTCCAAAGCATTCCAAAATGTAACTTTCTACTACCATTAATCATTTGTTGTTGGTTACTGTTAAAGAAAAAAACGGATACCTGTTGTGGTTGATGTGGATTAATGTTTTTATTGAAAAGTCAAATGTACTCTGGAGACTTTTATTCAATATAAACAAGATTAAGTGTCAGGCTTAAATGCCCCCACTCAGCTGTGGCTGCTGCAGTAAAGAAAGCTTTAATAAAGGCAGAGTTACATTGAACATTTCTTAAACTGGAGCAGAAAGCATAAGTGAACAGGATGAGAAACTCATCTCAGTGTGACGAGTGTTTCATTTTGTCCTTTTTAATTTATGGACTATACACTCACTGTCCACTTTTTAGTAAATGGACGGACTTCATTGCACCTTCAAAATTGTCCTAATTCTTTATGGCATCAATTCCTTAAGATTCAAACAAATTTTAGCTATGTTCACCACAAAAAAGTAAAAAGACAAAGCACAAAGTGTTGCAAAAGATACAAATACTTTTTTGCATGATGCAAAAATCGCTCACCTAATATTTTTCTGAAATCTAAGTAGGACCATCTGTAAATCTGAGTTTGTAGAGTGAAGACAAAGACACGTGAGCGGCTGGAGGTAAAGGATACTTTAAGTATACTGAAACATCTTCATTTAAACTAACCATGAATAATCATATCACAAAGCAAAGGGGAATCTTTCACAGAGTTTCAGAAACAAGTGTAAACACCACAAACAAAGTTTCTAGTAAAATAAGCACTGAAGATGTCACCAATTTAAGTTGCTATTGACATGAAATTCTCTCCAGATGCTGGTAACAACCCAGTATTAAAGTATACAGTATTAAACTACTGAACACAGAGATGCAAAAAGACATGGAAAACATGACACCAGCTGGAATTTATGAGTAACTAGAAAGTAATTAAGTTAAGAAAGTAACCATCAGTTGGGACTGAACCATCTGATATTAATTTGCACTAAGTAGCAGCATTGCTTTCTAATTACTGACAGATTTCAGCTGGTGTCATGCCTTCCTATGTCTTTTTGCACCTCCCTTTCCTTTACATAAGCACAAATGAAAGTCAGGACCTGTTTCCCAAGCTGAAGACCAAGGAAAAAAAACCCTCACCAGGGAATGCCCCAGCAAATGGACAGCAAATTGACGTATACAAGTATGCCCACCTCTGTCCACAACCTCTCCAATAGATTGGATCAAGAGCATGAGCCATATTGCAGGTACTTGGATTCTCACCAAGCTTCTTACTAACAGTCTTATAGCGCATTCCAGCCTTGTGCAGGTCTGTAATCTTGTACCTGATGATCTTTGACAACACTTTGATCTTGTCGATGGTGGTGGAGAAAGAAACTGATTCCCTGGACAGATGTGCTTTATACACCTAACAAACTCAAATTAGGAGTAGCTGTAATTGATTGAATGATTGCACTCGCAAATTTTTGGGAGCCAGAATTCTGGCTGTATTTCACTCAATGACATGCAAAAACGTTTATGTACTTAGATTTTTTTTTTACATTTTTGGTGGCTATTCTGTCTCTCTCCATTAAAATGAAACTTCTATAAAACTTAGAGACTGTTCTTTTCTTTATACATGAGCAAACTTACATATTCAGCAGGGGATCAAATAATTATTTCTGCCACTGTATTTAACCAGTATCTCTGAATTTCACACACTAGCTCGGACACCTTCCTCACCAGAGATGCGGCATTCCTTGTCCCAAGGGCGAAGGCATAAAAGCTTTATTTGCGAAAGCTTTAATTTTTGTTATAAGGTTTCATTTCGTGTTTGTTTGGTACTGATTGAAACTTTTTCCTTATGTACTTTTTAACTGCTGTAGGGTGAAAATTTTAATCCATTCATCAGGTTATTTTTTAAAAATATATATATTTTTTGACAAGATTTATGAGAACATCTGTTATAAATATTTAAGTCCTTTTTTGCTAAGAAGTGTGAACTCATTATTACAGGTGTTAATGATGCTTAACATATGTTATAGTTACTTCCTAATCTTTTAATCATAGGTATATTTTAGAAATATTCATGATAAATTATTGTGTGGTGAACAATACATATTTTAATACTTAATAGCAAGTCTGAAATTCAAGCCTGACATGTAGTAAACAGTCTGCAGCTTTAAAATTCATGCCATGAAGTCAGTTTTCAAAAGTAAGTTTTTTTTATTTATTGGCTGCTGGAGGCAGAAATTCACATTTGTACACATACAGTCATATCATTTATGTATGTATATCATATCAGTTATGTACCAACAACATGCTAAAGACACACAAGGAGAGAGGGATGAAAGTGATGTATAACTATACGAAGCATCCTCTTTATCATTGTCATTTTCTATCTTCAGTTCATCCTGCAAATTAATGTTTTAAAGCCTGTAGTATATCTAAACAAAAATGTGCTATAAAATAATGAGATTGTGAGATAGACGGATCGTTTTTTAAAATATATTATTTTATATTGGACAAAGGATGTTGAAGAGAGCATCTAGGTATGAGGAAAAGAAGAAGACCACAGAGGAGGACATGCAGAGTATTGGTGTGGACAAAATATGACGACAGGGTGAAGGATCCAGTGTGATGACCCTTAAAGGAGACAGCAGAAATTAAAAGAAAGAAATCTTGGTGTGTTAGTGTCATTTGTCAGTTAGCAGAAAAATGTAAAACTTTTCGTGCGATTGCATCTTATCAAGGTGACTCTCACAGCTCTTAGTGTTAGGATGCCTGGGTCGTTGACCCAGAGGTTTTTGAGTTTATTATATGATGTATCATTTCTGGGGGTTTTTTGAGTTCTGTCTTTTGGTTTATGTCTCGGTGTGATCCTTAGTTGCTGTCTCCCTTGTCTGCTGTATCCCCACGTCCAGTCAGTGTCTGTCTGCCCTGGTCCCACGTCTCTGTTCCCTCTGGTGTAGTGCCTGCATGTGAGTCTGTGTCTTTTGTTCGGTCTGTGTTATGTGCTTCCTGTTTTACTTTGATGGTCTCTGTCTTATCTCAGTGTGTTCAGTTTACGCTTCCTTGTCTCGTCAGTTCTGATTTGCCCCAGCTGTGTTTCCCTCCTGTTACTCATTCCCTGATTGCTCCCTCTGTGTATTTAAGCCCTGTGTTTCTCTATGTCCGTGTCGTGATCTACTGTTCATTTTGCTGTGTGTTCCATTTGCCTGTTCATGTAAGTTTATTTTGTGTTTTTGGGGTTTTTGTTACTTTTTGCCATCCAGCATTAAAGCTGAGTTTTTGAAATACACTTTTGCCTCCGAGCGTCTGCACTTTGGGTCCTCCTTACCACCACTCCTGCCTGCACACAGCCTTAACCTGACACTTAGGTCTTGTAAATATAATTCACACTATGCTTTCAGGCAATCAGGGCTTAGCGCTGTATCCAAATGTCAGCTCATTAGCTGGATGGTTTCACTGGCACTGTCCGTCACTGACTAATTACCTCCCTATTAGTTTATTAGGTGTGCTCTCCTCTTAAAAGGTGGTCCTAATTAAAAGTCTGCAATGAGCCTGGAGTTGACACATGCTGTCTTTCTTTGCTCGTCCTTGGTGTCCTGTTTCACAAACTACAAGGAGTAACATTTTTGGATTACAGGGGAAGACAAAAAGAAAAATCCTTCAATTGTGCTTCTACCCAAAACCTGAAAAGAAAAGTTGCAGAGGCCTCTACAGTTTATATAAAGAAGGCCTCCTTTTTCTCTGTCACCATAATAGTAGCTCTGAAAAAGTATAATTAAGAATAGAGCAGTGCTAGTCTGTTACTTAAGTCAGAAGATTTAAAAGGTTGTTTTGGAGCTCTCTGACAGATTTTATTCTCCTCTTTATGAATAGGAGAAAGTGAAGGATTTTAATTCAATATAGTATAAATGATTTTCAGCAGTTCTGAATGCTGTTCATACAGTTCAACCCAGCTATGAAAGCCCGATTTACACTAACTCAACTATCTCTGTGTCTATTATTGTGGCTCATGTGATTTATAGTTATCTGTACTGGTAATCAGACTTTATCATAAACCTTAAACAAGAAACATTTCAATTTATATCGCGCTAACTCACAAGTCATCTTCGAGGCCCTACAAGATTAGAGAGACAATAATGGATCAGATGTGTATGAAGACTGAAAACCTCCTTTGATTTTCTGACTCTTTTTGAATTGTTTCGGTTTTGCCTGCTTTCTTCTGTACAGGGAATCTTGCTACTGCCACCTTATACTTTCCACTTATGTCAAGATCCACAGCCATGATGACATACACATGTCAGTCCCAGCTGATGGTTTGTCATTACCAAGGTGTTACAGAAGAAACATCTCACGATGGCTAAAATCAGTGAGCTCTCTCAAGACCTTTGCAGCACTGATTTCAGACAGAAACAGGAATTATCAGAAGAGTTGTCCAAGAGCCAAGGACCACTTATGGAGAGAGCTAGGGAAAGATCTGGAATCGGCAGGTAACAACTGTTTCGAAGAAAACAATAAATAATGCAACTGCCATGACCTGCATGCACGCTCACCACTTAAGTCTCCATTGCTGAAGAAAAAGCATGTTGAAGCACATTTAACGTGTGCTAAACAACATTTAGACTAAGCTGCAAAATACTGTGAGAATATAAGTCTGGTCAGATGAGGCACAGATTTAATGCTATAATACACATGAATTTTGCAGGTCAAAAGACACTGCATATCTCCCAAAAAACACCATAACAACAGTGAAGTTTGGAGGTGGGAACAACACGGTGTGGGGCTATTTTTCACCATATGGCACTGGCACACTTTATAACTTTGAAAGAAGGACGTTGATAAAAATCTGCTGCCATCTACCAGGATGATAAAGACGATAAAGATGAAGTGAGGGTGGATTTTTCTGTAAGAAAATGATCCCAGACACATGTTCAAGGAAACTCAGTTGGTTTCAGAGAAATGCAGCAAATAGAATGACCCAGCCAATCAGGTGACCTGGATACAAATGAAAATCTATGGCATGAGCTAAAGATCAGAATATATAGAAGGGGTCGATGAAACCGTCAGGATTTGAATACTGATTGTGTGGAAGAATCGGACAAAATCCAACCTGATCAATGCTACTAGTTTCTCCATACAGGAGGCATCTAGAAGCTGTCGTCACCAACAAAAACTTTAAATTGATCAAATATTAAATGAACAGTGTCATTTCTCATAATTACACATAACTTATTTTGTGGACATCTATAATTTGATTTGTTTGCATATGTAGATCGGCTGGGTTGTTACCAACATCTGGAGAGAATTGGACATCAATCCCGCCTTTAGAAATATGTTTACTTCAAAAATTGGTGTTGTGTCTGTATTTGTTCATTTACAAATGAACAGTTGGAGTCTATTACAAACATATCATTTAGATCACTGTGGTGCAGAACCTGTAATACCTACAGTGTGCTATAATCTCTGTAATAAAATATTGTGGTCAGTAGTACAGTAGGTTACATTGAGGTCTAGCAGGACAAGCATATAAGCACAGAAATGAGTCTCAGAGAAGATCCTTTGCAACATTCAGTGGTGTTTTTTCTCCCCCTGGATATTTATGATTAAAAATGCAGAATTTGACTAAATGATTTTGAAGTTTATTAATTTCCTTGAAAACTCATTCCCAGGCAAATGGTTTAAAATCTTAAAACCATTTAATGGCATCCTGATTGCTTCATAATGATGTCTACAGAGGCAAAATCATTTGGGTTCATTTATAATCTAATTTTATGATATACAAATTTGTTTTTTAAAAATTCTACTATTTATTACATGGTAACTTTTAGAACTTTACGACATCCATTTATTATTGTAGGGTCGACCTAACAATATAAATCACCATGAGCAGACTTGTGTTGTGATGTGGGATTATGTAAATAAAAACTGAATTAAATTGACGACCTTTAAGGGTGATTTGTTTAACTATTACATTTGCTCTTAGTAGTTATTTGTCAGTTGTAAAACCTGATAAAACATAACTTAATTCTGGTGGTTGACAAGTGGCATAAATACGTGAGAGTGTTTTGGTGAACTATACAGAATTTTCACTCAGGACAGTCCATTGGTCAAACCTTGGATTCAGGAGGGATATGGTCGTTTTAGATGTGCTGGTGCACAATGGACCTGCTCTTTATGCTCTTTATGCTCTTTATGCTCTCGAGTATATTTCAGGTTGCATGGGAGTTTGTCCAAGCAGGCCACATGTCCTTTGTGGACTCTGAGAAGGCATGTGACCATGCCCCATCCTGTGGGAGGTGCTCTGGTGTACAGTGGGATGCAAAAGTTTGGGCAACCTTGTTAATAGTCATTATTTCCTGTATAAATCATTGGTTGTTACAATAAAACATGTCAGTTAAATATATCATATAGGAGACACACAGTGATATTTGAGAAGTGAAATGAAGTTTATTGGATTTACAGAAAGTGTGCAATAATTGTTTAAACAAAATCAGGCAGGTGCATAAATGTGGGCACTGTTGTCATTTTATTGATTCCAAAACCTTTAGAACTAATTATTGGAACTCAAATTGTCTTGGTAAGCTCAGTGACCCCTGACCTACATACACAGGTGAATCCAATAATGAGAAAGAGTATTTAAGGGGGTCAATTGTAAGTGTGGCAGGATGAATGGTATCCCTCGGTCCAACCCACTTTCAGCCTGGCGCATTAGGGGGCGCTAGTATAAATAGTGGCCATTTGAGTGTCCCTGGATCGCTTGCCTGTGACCTCCTTTTTGGTCACCTGACTTCCTGTTGGTGTTGCTGAGATTAGTTGCGGGTTACTTTTCTGAAGCCTCCATCGCAGCTGGTAGGTGTTTACTCATTGTAGTGTATATATTACTTTGCTTGATGGTAAACAGCTATTGTTTGTAGGTCGTAGCTGTAGAAGCCTCCTCTGAGCCATTCTGCTTACGTTTTATGACACGGCTTACTTGGTACGTAATCAACTTCTGTCACGCTCTCTGCCTTCTGTTGTTCTTTTATAGTAATTATTTATTATGCTTTGCAGGAAGTGCGGGCCTGAGTTTTGCGCCAAGCTACGTGAACTGAAGTGCTGCTGCTTTGCTTTGCTTTGCTTTGCTTTGCTTTGCTTTGCTGTGCTGTGATCCTTTGCTTTGTTTTACTTTACTTTTACTGTCTGTTCCGGCTGCGAAGTTTCTTTGCTGCTGCCAGCCTTTAAAGTGGACGTCGGCGTGACAACGGCCATATGCATGCCACGCGGGTCGGCCGGCGCGCATATTGATTAACTGACTGGATAATTAACTTATAGCCGTGCAGACGGCAAGTCGGAGCACTACGGCGATTCCGTTTGCTCCATATTTTAGAGTTTTACCCAGATTGTATGTTTTACTGTTTGATTTGTAGTTTGATTTTTGTTACGCCACTGGTGGGAGGCCCTTTTCTAGCTGCAGATCACCAGTGTGGTCTTGCAGTTGGGTTATCCCCAGCGCTATATATTAGTTTTGTTGTAATATATTAAAATTTCCTTTGTTTCTTTTATTCAGATGCGGAGTGCTGACGTGGAGGAGACTAGGGTGCCTTGGTGGTGGGATCCTCTGAGTGTACACACCTGCCTTGTTTAATTTATTAGTGTGAGTGTGCTGCACTTGTGTCTTGGTATTTTTTTTTTTTGAGTTTGTGTGTGGCATCCCTGCCCTCCACTGGTAAGCCTCAGCTCTGAATACCTTTTTTTGTATATTTTTACACTGATATTTATCACTGTGCTTTTAAATGTTGTTTTAATTAATAAATTGTCAATTTATTTTATCATTGAACCTCGTCTCTGTCTTGAGTATAACAAACCTAACTGCCTTCGTAGTGATTAGTGTTACCTCCAGTATTCTCTGGGTGAAATTCCCAGGGTGGCGTTGTCTTTTTAAAACTGTGAAGAGTAATTACTTTATTTCCACCTCGTGCTGCCACAAACTTGGCGTTTGTCGACAGGATATACTCTTTTAAAAACAGAGACGTGTGTTCCTTTTTATTTTTTTTTATTATCTGGTGTAACGTAAACTGTTTAAATTTATTTTGTACAGGATAAAAGCAAAGCAGCAGCTACTTTGGTGTGGGATTCCACAGCTGTGTTACAGAGATGGAGGAAGAGTTACAGGAACTCAGGGACTTGATCGCGCAGCTGAAAGCAGACAATGAGAGGCTGCGTCAGGAGAGGGCTGTTGGGTCAGGTACTAGTGCTACACCTTCTACTTTGACTGCATCATCTGTTAACCCCCAACTGCTGGTGTCTCTGTAGCAGAGAGACTAGTTTTTGTGCCCGTGACAGAAAATGCCCTATGTTTAGAGGAAAATCAGGTATAGGGTTGAATGAATGGTTGGAGGAAATAGAAGGTTGTGCTAGAGCACGTCATTTGTCTTTGGCTGATAAAGCATTTTTCCTGTTTGACCACCTGGAAGGGGAAGCACGTGAGGAGATCAAATATCGCTCTAGTGCAGAGAGGTCGGATCCCGCTAAGATAATCACTATATTGCAAGAACTTTATGGCTGTTCAGACTCCTATGTAGCATTGCAGGAAGCTTTCTTCTCTAGAAAACAGCAGGAAAGTGAGACACTGCAAGAGTTTTCCTCGCTCTCCTGGGTCTTATGGAGAAAGTTAAATTGAGTGCCCCAATGGCATGCCTAATGCTGATGTTTTATTAAGAGATCAATTTGTTGAACAGGTCTTAGACAGTACCTTGCGGCGGGAGTTAAAGCAGCTAGTAAGGAGGCAGCCAACACTGACATTGCTGGAGATTAGAGGGGAAGCTATTAGGTGGGAACGTGAAGGGTTGCCTAGTGGCGTTGACATAGAAGCAGTTCTGTTCCTTCTGTCTATGGGATTCAGTATGGGGTCCATAGCGGTCCTTCAGGAATAGCCCAGCCCACCCATTTGTCTGAGATGAGTGAGATGAAGGAATTGTTAAAGCGCCAGCAGGAGCAACTTAATCAGCTCACTCAGAGCATTGCTCAATTGCAGGGCCCCCATCGAATGTCTCGCTCAGGACGGAGCGATTCCATTATATGCCGACGTTGTCAGCAACCTGGACATTTTGCTCGGGAGTGTGATGGGGAACGTGTTCCTCGCTCCCGGCCTCCTTCGCAGGCTCCTCTGCATAATCGCAGGCACTCTCCTTTAAATACGGCTTGGAAAACTAGCACCCTCCGTATTGCCGAGCCACAGTTCGGGTGGGGTGTCTATTGGCTCAAGGGTTGTTTCTAATGGTCCAGAGGCAGTCTCCAAATTAATTTCATCCTGTCCGCATATAGATGTGGACATGGGCGGTATAAAGGTACCTTGTTTGGTTGATACGGGGTCCATGGTCTCTACCATTACTGAAAGCTTTTTCCGCCAGCATTTTGAGTCCTGGGGTCAAGAGCGCCTCAAAGCTTGTCATTGGTTGCAGCTTAAAGCGGCTAATGGTTTGTCCATTCCCTACCTTGGCTATATCGAGCTAAGTGTAGAGCTCTGTGATAAGTTTCTTCCACAGTGTGGCGTGTTGATCGTTAAAGATCCTCCAGGTGCAGGACCTTCCACGGTTCCGGGTGTATTGGGGATGAATGTCATTCGGAAGTGTTACCACGAGCTTTTTGGGCAACATGGTGAAGCATTGTTTAGTTTGGGCTCTGTCACAGAGGCCCCTAAACCCCTTGTGCATGCGCTGCAAAAGTGCCATGATGTTAGTATAAGAGCCCCACTGGATTTGTCTGGCCATGTGAGAGTGAGAGGTAAGCGAGCATGTTGCATTCGGGTGGTGTAATGAAAATAGTGGCCGCCACCTGTTCTGAGCAATATTCAGGTGCCACCGTGTTATTTGAACCTAATGATGTTAACTTGCCTGCTGGACTTTTAGCGTCCCTGCATTGGTTCGAGTGGTTAGAGGTACTGCATACATACCAGTTGTTAATGTAGGGACCACGGCAGTCTTGCTTCATCCCAGGACCGTTATAGGGACCCTGGAAGATGTTCATGTGGTCAGTTTGCCTGCTGGTGTGACAGAAATACCCCCAACATAGCCACAATGGCATCTCACACTGCCACTCCTACTGTGCAGGATCAGATGGAAGGAATTGATTTGTCTAAACTGTCAGCAGAGGAACAGGGACAGGTGAGGTCTCTCCTTGACAAATACAGCTCGGTCTTTTCTGCTCATGACACTGATTTGGGTTGCACTAACTTGATCTCCCATGACATTCCGCTCTTAGATGATATCCCGTGCGGCAGCGTTATAGGCGCATCCCCTTCAGAGTATGAGGTTGTGAAAGAGCATATTAATCAGTTACTAGGGGCCAAGGTGATTAGAGAGAGTAGCAGCCCCTATGCTTCTCCCATCGTGCTCGTTAAGAAAAAGGATGGCAGCCCACGCATGTGTGTTGATTATCGGCAATTGAACAACAAGACAAGGAAAGATGCATTCCCCCTGCCGCGCATTGAAGAATCCCTAGATGCGCTGACTGGTGCCCGTTGGTTTTCCACCATGGATTTAGCAAGTGGCTACAATCAGGTCCCAGTTACGGAAGAGGATAAGCCCAAGACTGCCTTCTGTACTCCTTTTCGGCTTATTTGAGTGGAACCGAATGCCATTTGGGCTCTGTAATGCCCCTAGCACCTTCCAGAGACTAATGCAACGCCTTTTCGGTGATCAACAGTGCCAGTCTCTGCTTCTCTATCTTGATGACATTGTAATCTTCTCATCAACAGTACAGCAACATCTTGAGCGGCTGGATGTGGTGCTAGGTCGGCTTCAGCAGGAGGGCTTGAAAGCAAAGCTTGCCAAATGTGCCTTTTTCCAGCGGGAGGTTCGCTACTTGGGCCACGCCATCTCCGATCAGGCGTCTCCACCGACCCTAGCAAGGTGGAAGTGGTGGCTAACTGGCAGCCTCCTAAGACTGTTTCGAACTACGCTCCTTTCTTGGGTTTGCCAGCTATTATCGCCGCTTTTGTAGAGGGTTTTGCCAAGTTGGCGGCACCTCTGCATAGACTGGTGGCAGAGTTGGGAGGCAGAAAATCAAAGAAGAGGTCAGAGCATGGTGTAGCGGAGAACTGGACTGCAGAGTGTGCTCAAAGTTTTGAGGCACTAAAGACTAAACTGACGACAGCACCAGTGCTTGCTTATGCAGATTTCTCTTTGCCTTTTATTTTAGAAGTGGATGCCAGCCATGGCGGCCTAGGGGCAGTGCTCTCCCAGGAGCAGGGAGGTAAGGTGAGGCCAATAGCCTATGCCAGTAGGGGCTTGAGGCCTACTGAGCGCAATATGCTAAACTGTAGCTCTATGAAGCTGGAGTTTTGGCACTAAGTGGGCCATGACTGAGAAGTTTAGAGAGTACTTGTTGGGCCACAAGTGTATTGTTTACACCGACAACAATCCTCTTAGTCACTTGTCTTCTGCTAAACTTGGGGCTACTGAACAGCGCTGGGCAGCTCAGCTCGCTTCGTTTGACTTCGACTTAAAGTACAGGTCAGGAAGGAGTAATAAGAATGCAGACGCTTTATCTCGCCAGCATCCACCCGATCCTCAGGAAATTAAAGCCATGGTTCCTGGTACAGCCTTGCCCGAACCTCTTCAACAAGCTTTGCGGCTGGGACCAGCTGAGGTATCACAAGCTGCCATTACAGTTTTGCCCCATCTCACTACTCCTGATCTTCATACCCTCCAACAGGTCGACCCAGTGATAAAAGAGATCTTGGTGTTCTGGAGACGGAAGCAGCGACCCAGCTTTGAGGAGCGGCAGCAGCTTGCCCCACCTGCTCTGGTGCTGCTACGACAATGGGATCGCCTGATTGAAAGGGATGGAGTTCTGTATCGTCAGGTTCATCGCCTGACGGTGCTGAGGTGGTACTTCAGCTTTTGCTGCCGAGTGCACTAATTGAGCAGGTGCTGACTCATGTTCATCAGGAGCACGGCCATCAAGGTGTGGAAAGGACCCTAGCACTTCTTCGCTCACGGTGCTACTGGCCAGGTATGTCTGCTGAGGTAGCTCGCTGGTGTCAGAGATGTGAACGTTGCCAAGTTGCAAAAGACACCCAACCAGCAGCTCAAAGTTTCATGGGACATTTGTTGGCTTCTCGACCAAATGAAATCTTGGCCATTGATTACACCCTGCTTGAACCCACCCGGAATGGGCTGGAGAACGTCTTGGTAATGACTGATGTTTTCAGCAAGTATACATTGGCTGTCCCCACTCGTGACCAATGTGCTGCTACAGTGGCCCAGGTTCTCGTGACTGAGTGGTTTTCGAAGTTTGGTGTACCTGCCCGTATTCATTCCGATCAGGGTCGTAACTTTGAAAGCTCCCTGATCCAGCAGCTCTGCAAGTTTTATGGTATTGAGAAGTCCCATACTACTCCTTATCATCCGGCTGGAAATGGTCAGTGCGAACGTTTTAATAGGACTTTGCACAATTTGTTGCGGACCCTGCCAGTATCCAGAAAAAGAGACTGGAATGTATGTTTGCCCCAGTTACTCTACTGTTATAATACCACTCCCCATCAGGCTACTGGGGAAACTCCATTCTTATTGATGTTTGGCCAAGAACCCAGGTTGCCAGTGGACTTTCTGTTGGGCAGAGTACCGGACCCCATCAGTGGAGATGTGCACGAGTGGATTCAGGAGCATAAAGCCCGGCTACAGGTTGTACATGAAGGAGCCAAGGAACGACTGCAACTGGCTGCCGACCGCAGAAAGAGGCACCATGATAAAAATGTGAAAGAGGCGCCATTGAACGACGGGCAGTTGGTGTTCCTGCGCCGATTTGAGTGGAAGAGGGAGATATAAAATCCAAGATCGATGGAAACCAGCGGTATATAGAATCCTGAAGGCACCTAAAGGAGGTGGGGCAGTATATACCATTGCACCTGCAGATGATCCTAGCAGTGTGAAGCATGTTCATCGTACCTTGCTGAAGGCTGTGGTAATGGCACCTACACCATCAGAAGGGCCTGCTCCGTGCGGTAGCCCACATGGACCAGAAATATCATCCGCAGAGCCAGAACATGACTCATCAAGTGACAGTGACCTGTTATTCCTGAGCATAGGAGCTCCTCAAGTAAATGTTTCACCATCTTACAGCCCAGTGGCAGTGATTCCAAGTAGCTCTGAGTTGTTGCTCCCACCAGAAGATCGAACTTCCGATGTTCCAGCCACTTGTACAGTTACTCCGAGTGCAGCACCAGTTCCATCTAGCTCTCTTCCTGCTCCCTCTACAAGTTCTGATACAAGAAATCTGGTTGCGCGAAGAACCACCCGGTCCACGGCTGGCCAGCATTCAAACATCCATCATCTCCCAAGACCAACGGGGAGGTGGCACAAGGGCTGCAAACTCTATTTTTGAGCTTAGGGTACATGCTGTCTCTGCATTTTTAGGCCTTGGGATTAACTTGGGTGTCTTTGTAATCCATCGTCGGGCGACGATGCAAAAAGGAGGGGTAGATTGTGGCAGGATGAATGGTATCCCTCGGTCCAACCCACTTTCAGCCTGGCGCATTAGGGGCGCTAGTATAAATAGTGGCCATTTGAGTGTCCCTGGATCGCTTGCCTGTGACCTCCTTTTGGTCACCTGACTTCCTGTTGGTGTTGCTGAGATTAGTTGCGGTTACTTTTCTGAAGCCTCCATCGCAGCTGGTAGGTGTTTACTCATTGTAGTGTATATATTACTTTGCTTGATGGTAAACAGCTATTGTTTGTAGGTCGTAGCTGTAGAAGCCTCCTCTGAGCCATTCTGCTTACGCTTTTATGACACGGCTTACTTGGTACGTAATCAACTTCTGTCACGCTCTCTGCCTTCTGTTGTTCTTTTATAGTAATTATTTATTATGCTTTGCAGGAAGTGCGGGCCTGAGTTTTGCGCCAAGCTACGTGAACTGAAGTGCTGCTGCTTTGCTTTGCTTTGCTTTGCTTTGCTTTGCTGTGATCCTTTGCTTTGTTTTACTTTACTTTTACTGTCTGTTCCGCTGCGAAGTTTCTTTGCTGCTGCCAGCCTTTAAAGTGGACGTCGGCGTGGACAACGGCCATATGCATGCCACGCTGGTCGGCCGGCGCATATTGATTAACTGACTGGATAATTAACTTATAGCCGTGCAGACGGCAAGTCGGAGCACTACGGCGATTCCGTTTGCTCCATATTTTAGAGTTTTACCCAGATTGTATGTTTTACTGTTTGATTTGTAGTTTGATTTTTGTTACGCCACTGGTGGGAGGCCCTTTTTCTAGCTGCAGATCACCAGTGTGGTCTTGCAGTTGGGTTATCCCCAGCGCTATATATTAGTTTTGTTGTAATATATTAAAATTTCCTTTGTTTCTTTTATTCAGATGCGGAGTGCTGACGTGGAGGAGACTAGGGTGCCTTGGTGGTGGGATCCTCTGAGTGTACACACCTGCCTTGTTTAATTTATTAGTGTGAGTGTGCTGCACTTGTGTCTTGGTGTATTTTCTTTTTTTTTTTTGAGTTTGTGTGTGGCATCCCTGCCCTCCACTGGTAAGCCTCAGCTCTGAATACCTTTTTTTGTATATTTTTACACTGATATTTATCACTGTGCTTTTAAATGTTGTTTTAATTAATAAATTGTCAATTTATTTTATCATTGAACCTCGTCTCTGTCTTGAGTATAACAAACCTAACTGCCTTCGTAGTGATTAGTGTTACCTCCAGTATTCTCTGGGTGAAATTCCCAGGGTGGCGTTGTCTTTTTAAAACTGTGAAGAGTAATTACTTTATTTCCACCTCGTGCTGCCACATAAGTTTCCCTCTTTTAATTTTCTCTGAAGAGTAGCAACATGGGGGTCTCAAACAACTCTCAAATGACCTGAAGACAAAGATTGTTCACCATCATGGTTTAGGGGAAGGATACAGAAAGCTGTCTCAGAGATTTAAGCTGTCTGTTTCCAAAGATGGGAACATACTGAGAAAATGGAAGACCACAGGCTCAGTTCAAGTTAAGGCTTGAAGTGACAAACCAAGAAAAATCTCGGATAGACAGAAGCGACGAATGGTGAGAACAGTCAGAGTCAACCCACAGACCAGCACCAAAGACCTCCAACATCATCTTGCAGCAGATGGAGTCGCTGTGCATCGTTCAACCATTCGGCGCACTTTACACAAGGAGATGCTGTATGCGAGAGTGATGCAGAGGAAGCCTTTTCTCCACCCACAGCACAAACAGAGCCGCTTGAGGTTTGCTAAAGCACATTTGGACAAGCCAGCTTCATTCTGGAATAAGGTGCTGTGGACTGATGAAACTAAAACTGAGGTATTTGGGCATAACAAGGGGCGTTATGCATGGAGGAAAAGAACACAGCGTTCCAAGAAAAACACCTGCTACCTACAGTAAATATGGTGGTGGTTCCATCATGCTGTGGGGCTGTGTGGCCAGTGCAGGGACTGGGAATCTCGTCAAAGTTGGGGGACACATGGATTCCACTCAGTATCAGCAGATTCTGGAGACCAATGTCCAGGAATCAGTGACAAAGCTGAAGCTGCGCCGGGGCTGGATCTTTCAACAAGACAACGACCCGAAACACTGCTCAAAATCCACTAAGGCATTCATGCAGAGGAACAAGTACAACGTTCTGGAACGACCATCTCAGTCCTCAGACCTGAATATTATTGAAAATCTGTGGTGTGAGTTAGAGAGAGCTGTCCATGCTTGGAAGCCATCAAACCTGAATGAAGTAGAGATGTTTTGTAAAGAGGAATGGTCCAAAATACCTTCAGCCACAATCCAGACTCTCACTGGAACCTACAGGAAGCGTTTAGAGGCTGGAATTTCTTCAAAAGTCGGATCTACTAAATATTGATTTCATTTCTTTTTTTGTGGTGCCCAAATTTATGCACCTGCCTGACTTTGTTTAAACAATTATTGCACACTTTCTGTAAATCCAATAAACTTCATTTCACTTCTCAAATATCACTGTGTGTCTCCTATACGATATATTTAACTGACATTTTTTTATTGTAGCAACCAACGATTTATACAGGGAAATAATGACTATTAACAAGGTTGCCCAAACTTTTGCATCCCACTGTATCTGGCACGTTGCTATGAGCCTTTAGGTCCTTGTAACAGTGAGAGCTTGGTCTGCTTTGTTGGGAATAAGTCCCACTTGTCCATTGTGGGTGCTGGTGTTGCTGGCCTTTCTCATTCATTCTCTTTTTAATTTTTATTGTTTGTTTTTTTCTACTTAAAAAAAAAATCTAGGCATAGCCAAATGGTGGAAGGCTTCCACTATGGTTGTGTCAGAATCTCATTGCTGCTTTTTGTAGGTAATCTGGTTCTGTTGGCTTCATCAGGTGTTGGTCTCCTCTTCCTCCTAGCTCATTAGAATGAAGCAGCGAGAAATGAATTAGCACCTCCAAATCTGAGGCCATGGTTCTCAGCCAGAACAGGGTGAAGTGCCCACTCTGGGTCTGTGGAGGAGTGTAGGTATCAGTCATGAATGAGGGGAGCTGAAGATTGACAAATGGATTGGGGCTGCATCTGCAGTGATACAGATGCTATACATAACAGTCTGTTGTAGTGAAGCAAAAGCTGAGCATAAAAGGGTAGCTGTTGATTTACCGGTCAGTCTATGTCCCTACTCTCACCTATGGTCATGAGGTAATGAGGTAATGACTGGAAGAATGGGACTGCAGATACAAGCAGCAGAAATGAGCTTTCTCTGAAGAGTGGCCAATCTCTCCGTTAGAGATAGGGTGGGGGGTTCAGTCATTTAGGAGGAACTCAGAGTAGAGCAACTGCTCCTCTGCACTGAAAGGAGCCAGCTGAGGTTTAGGCATCTGAATAAGATGCTTCCTGGGGGCTTCCTGGGTGAGGCGTGCCAAACATGTCACCCAGTTCTTCTGGGCTCATTTGGGAACACTTTGTTGTTCACCCGAATGAGCTGAAGGAGGTGGGTGAGGTGCAGAAAGTCTCGGCTTCTCTGCTCAGACTGCTGCCCCCGTGACCCCGGTCAGAATATCTTCCAGAGGATGGACGGATGTATATATGTGTGGATGGATATTTTCACTCACAAAGGTAGTGGCTTTGTTGGCGTAGGGATAGAGCACACTGACTAATCATATCTGTCTCCCTATACTGCAGCAGCCCACACACTAGCAGCAGTATCACATTATATTTAGCACTTTAATACACACAGAGCCAGGCAAGATATAGACAGCACACTCATAAACAGCTTGATATTAAAAATCTCTCCTCCTTTCTATGTAAATAATCTCATCTTCCTCCTCCTCCACTCTCCCCCCTCCATGTAAATAACCAAAGCTCTTCCTTTCCTTCCATATAAATAACTCCTCTATTAAAAGGCTCATGCTGTCACTCGTTCTCTGTCCCTCTTCCTACTGGGTGCTAATAAAGGGCTGGTTATTTATCCACACTGTAATACAAATATTCATTGATCAGAAAAGCTCTTATGGATGTATATATGGCTTTCTCACAAACTGTGGGTGTGCTGTGTGCTGATCCTTAATGCACATGATACAAATGACATGCTTAAAATACTGGTGACAAAAATAAGCCAAACAAGGATAAGTGTGATACTTTCACTTTTGATATAATTATCAAAGAGACGCATCAAATGTTAAGTTTATATCACAAACTTAAAGGCAAACAGCCTTACACATACACACGCATACACACACATACAGTCAGTAATCAGATTTGTTGCAGGAACCATATTACCTCGTGAGTTCACGAGTTGCATCCTTCCATCATTCATGGCATTAATAAGAGGCCTGTTCAGCTAAATCAACTTGCAGCTATAGTTCACTTTTTATTAAGAACCTTCTTAGTAGAAATATGTCTGTTGCTCAAGTCTCCAGAACTGCTGACGAAGTAAACACGGCTTTTAACTTGAAAAGTGTCAGAAGTCAAAGGAGGTTTTCTCAGTGTCAAATTATGGCTAGACTGAAGGTTTCTGAGGAAGCAGCGCTTGGCAATCTAAACCACTTTCAGGAAACTGGATCAAGTTGGATACAAAGTGCAATCAGACAGATCAAAAGAGAGCACACCATCACAAAATGAGTGCATAAAGTTTTGCCACTTCAGAAAAATAACTTCATCACAGATAGAGAATTTTCTGAATACAAAATAAAAGGCACATTTCAGCAAAAGTCCTATCTAAACTTGGCTGTCTAGCAAGAGTCTTAGAGGAGGAGTAGCATCTCCATTCCAGCTCTCAGGAGGGGAAACAAGTGCAAATGCTTAGAGTGAGGTGAGACACAGCAATATTTCAAAGTGACTTATGAAGAAATGTTCTAGTTAGAATTTAGTGACTCGGGGGCTCCAAAATCAGACAATCCCCATAGACACCCAAGTTAAAATTCCCAACTTTAGTGACCAAAGGTGGTTTTGTGTCTCTATAGCCAATTTAAACCCCTGATAACACTGGTGGAAATTTCGAGAACTCTTGGTCATTTTGATTAAAAACATAGGAAACATATGAGTCTCTGAACTGGATCTCTCAGGCATATTTGCAGTGTCAGTACCTTTTGTAGCATTTTTATCATATTATCACATAAATCATAATGCTTGCCTTGAGATGCACCCCGTGCAATCAGGATACTCTACAGGATTTGGGTATGTGGGTTGCAAACATACAATCTGTGGATACAGCCCACTAACCAAGCACTGACAGCACTGCCAGTTCTTGGCTAGGACAGAAATATTTCATTCTCTTGTCCAGGTATGGTCTTTTACTCGCTTAACCCTTGTGTTGTCCTCGGGTCATTTTTGACTCCAGGATGTATGGTAACAGGTGTATGGAAATCCCAAGGACATTACAAGGTTAAACTCTTATTCCTAACAGATTTCCTCCACCCTCCTGCTTTGAAGCTCAGTCCAGGAGGATAGTGGACCCCAAACTAATCTTGAAGCTTTAAAGAAATTACTGAAGACCAAAGAAGAGCAAGAAGTGCTGAATGACAAGGACCTTCCTCCACAGCCACTAAACATTAATGGAACACTTGAAAACTGACAAAGACAAACTCTGCTGCACTGCTAGCCGTTTATAAGAGACCTCACTGCAACATGCCAGAATTACAAGGGTTAGCAGATTTTGCACAACCCTGCAAAGTATATGCTGCTTGCACTACATTTTCTGTAATTCATTAATGTTCAGATTCAGTTGTGTTTAATAAAAGGCATATTTCCACTCATCCACTCATCCATCTTTGCTGCTAATTTAATACACAGTTGCGGGAGGACTGGGAGCCTCTCCCAGCTGTCATAAGACCAGTATATGTCACAGGAAAACCAGTTTTAGAAGTTTAAATAATCCAAAATTAAAGGATTTTTATTCTCTGAGTACTGAATAGTGGAGCTGAGGCAACACTTATATTATTGAGACTGTTGTCTCAATAATATAACAATCCCAACAGACTGAGATGTGTTTGTTTAAATGCTGATATTACTGTTAGATATAGAACTGGAATATAAATTCAGCATGTGTCCTTGTTCTTGTTCCATGAAATGCAATGTTTGTATGTTCAAAGGAAATGACAAATGCAAAAAAAATGTACCTTTGTCTGTGAGAGCTGGCTGCACACAGCGCTGTCATGTTTTACAGCAAAGGCTCAGCGAATCTACTTTGATCATCTGTGGAAGGCAGAGTGTCCCACTGAGAGGCAGAGTGGTGGTCTACCTAAGACTGGCTGAGTGTGTGTGCTGCAATATTACATTAAAAATGACATGGAGCTCACCCTGTAGCACAAAGTGTAGTTATCCTGTGGCACACACACAAACACACACACACACTTCCAGAAAAGTTTTACATGGTTATTCAACATTATGACTTATTTATAGGTGTGATCATGACTCAAGTTCAAAGGCAAGGACAAAATATGGAGACTACACAAGACCAAAAAGTTCATATGAAATCAGATCATCAGTGATGTGAGTAGTGTGTGGATGTGGATATGTACTGTTTAAGTAAATCAAGCAATAAATAAAATTCAAACAAACCCAAATGACCTGAAGCAGACAGACTGATAGCTGAGGTCCACATACATGACTCAAGTGACAAACGCTTTTATCAATGAGCCCTGAGAATCAGATAATTTGTTTTGTGTTAAAGATTAAAGTCAGAGGTGTGATCACTTTGACAGCTGTGCTGACATGATCACCTATTGGGTTCGACTTAGTTTGTGAAGTATTTTAAATTGACTTATTCAACTAATGTGACCTGTTGTAAAGCTGCTGCAGCCACATTGAGAAGCTGGTGCTCATTATTTGGATTTTATGAGTATTTTAGCAGTAACTAGCAGGTAATTTGCACTACTTTGTACTGTATATTTTATGGATGATGCTTGTCAATCAACTTAGCTGGAACTAGCTGATCAGTTAGCAATCCAGCCTGTTGTTCCAATAAGATCACCACTGACGTGAAAAACAAATACGGGGGCCTCGAAACGCAAAACTCATCTGGTTAGTTCTGGGCTCAAGACCAAACCCTGTTTCAGAACGCATAGTGTATGGTTTTAAAGAAATACTATTTATAAATAAATAGTATATATTTATATTTATATATTAAAATTGTAAATGCAGTTTTAACAACTTTATATGTGATGATCCAGTCTAATAAAGATGATGTTTTTTGTTATTGGAGCTTTTTCATTAGCATACATTTTTTGTCCTATTTTATGATGTATTTGTTGTTTTATTATATTTTATTTACCCTTTATTTTATTCCTGTAATTCTAGTTTTTTTCTAAATCTTATTTGCAATATTCTTATCCCAGTTTTTGGTCATTGTTATGGATTACAGCTGCTTACTTTGCACGTTACATCATGACCTCAAATTTCATATCAGAATCTTAATCAGCCAGACAGTGATTCACTTCTGAATCTTCACGATGCTGGGACACCATGACGTTTTAAAAGCTTAATGTAAATGCATTCTACACATGAGTGTATGAATGTAAAGGCGAGCAGAGATTCATGTCTGTTTAGAAAACAAGGACCACAGGAGGAGACTCAGTAGTAGTGCACCACCACTATTCCTGCATACTCTTGTATTGTGTGCAGTTTTGAGTACTGACTACCGACTGAGTGTGTGGGGAGAAGATGCTGTCCTAGCACAACCTGCTGAAGTTTGACTTTTGGAAGTTACTTTGACTGTTTTAGTGGTTGAAGCTCCTCAGGAAAGACAGCCAAACTGTGGCAAATGTGTGCAGCTCAAGGACTGAATATGAGTAGTTGCTCACTTTGAAGTAGATATTCCATTTTTTCTTTTGCTCTGATGGTTTGTATCCAGGCTGCTCCCAGCTCCAAGATCTCATCACATGACATGAGCTGTGATGGAAGATCCAGTTCTGAGAGTGTTTTATCTTCTCTGTACCTCTGAGGACTACAGCATCAGTATGATACCGTAATGAACAGCTGTAGAGAACGACTTGTTAAGCTTCAGCACAGTTCAGTGACGGATCTTGGTGTCGGTGGTGTGATGTATGTAAGGGTTGTGTGTTCAGGCAGAGACAGATGAGGAGGAGGAATGCATCCCGGATACACCATTACATACACGCATGCTTCACTGCCTCCTACATTTGAATTGCTAATAACGCTCATTATAGCACATTTGTGTAATATAATTGCAGCACTGACAGCGATAGATTAACATTGGTCCTGTGTCTGGCTTTTAGCATGGTGCTAGTGCTGTGTTATACAGTATTTAGACACAGCTCCATGAAAGCATCAGTGGATTTCATATCACGTTCTGTCCCCTCCCTCTTTAAAAATAAAATCAATGCAGATGACTCGCTGGGCCTTTTGAAGGATTTAAATGCAAACTTGAAACACACATTTTCACCTGAACTTTGCTTAGTGCTTAGAAATCTTGATGTTCACTACTTATTAACAAAAGATCGTAGCTGTCTTACCAAATCTCATAAGCATAGCACTTGTAGTAGCACATCTTGTTCCGTGAAAACCTGTGCATTGCTACAACCAATGCACAGGTGGTTTTAGCAATGCACGCAAGGCCTTATGCTGTTTGCAGTCTCTCGCTCTTCTTTGAGTGAGTCTTATCGGCTTCTCTGTCCTCTTTTCACTGCAAACTTTCTGTTCTGGACTTTCTCTTTTGTTCATTTTCTTATATATGGGACAGCTTGAATAGCCTTCAATACGAAGTGGTGCTCACTGTGACAAAAGTCCATTAAGGCAATCCAAAGGAGATGTGATGGAGGCAACGAACAGTTTGATGATACTATGATAAACTGAGGAAGACTGAGGGGAAAATGAGGCTATGTATACACTTGAGGCTGACCGGGCCCAGCAAGAAACAAATGAGTAAGTCAGAAAGTATAAAACAAATACAATAGAAACACACAAAATAAGAAATTCTTTCAAACAACAAATAACCAGAACTCAAACCCTTGAAAAGAAATTACTATTTTTTAAGTCCTCTTGGATCAGATTCCCACTGCATTACATTCATTACATACACTTCACTTTCAATCTGCTGTGTTGCTTCTTTCTATGCAATACATCTATTTCCTCAAGTGGTATAGATTCACAGTGAAACATTGTCCTATAATGCTGATATTGCATTGAAAATTGGAAATACCACTTTATTTTAGTGAATAACCTTCATGTATTTATATACAGCGGTCCCTGATAGGTGAAATCCACGAAATAGCCAACTTTATTTTTTACAATTATTACAGATGCTTTAAGGCTGTAAAACCCGTCACTACACACTTTATACACTTTTCTCAGACAGGCATGAACATTTTCACACTTTTCTCTCTCGTTTAAACTCTCAAAATTCAAATCTTCATAGAAAAATAAGTCCAGTATTATAGACTGAAACCAAAGATCAAACCCTGTTTTCAGGTCCAGAACATGGGAATAGAGCAGCTGCCAGATAATTCAACATTAATGAATCATTAATGAATCAATGGTATGGAAATGGAGGGAGCAAGAAGAATGAGTTGAGTAAAGTTTGACTCATCTGACTGTTTTGTTTTGCTTAATGCGCCTTATAATCCAAAAATACGGTAGCTTCTACCTTCCTTTAGCATGTCCAGAAGGCCAACTTTTTGTGCGATGGTGAACATCTTCCTGTGGCCTTTGGGTGCGGGTGAGGTCATTGTGAAACCTAGCCTCACCATATCATGTGATTTCCTGAGGCCCAGGATGTGTAGGGTGACCATATTTTGATTTCCAAAAAAGAGGACAGTTAGCTCGGTCCTGAAGAACTTGCTTAAAGAAACATATTTAATATATTTAAACGATGCCTTCTCTGTGCGGTTAATGAATTATGAAATAAAATATGTCATATAGGCTTTTACAAGTCAACAAGTGCAAAAAAAAAAATAACTTAAAAACCTCTGGAATTAAATAATGGTACAGAAATAATGCCTCATCTGCACAAGAAAAATTACCAGTACTGGGGCGGTATGAGGGCTGGACTGGGACAAAAAATTGACCAGGGCATTTTGACTAGAGACTGGCCCACCAGGTATGATAGGAAAAGCCATAAAGCCTTTGAATGAAAACAGACGCTGTTGTGACAGTGATGTACACTGTCTTGTAGGTATATGTATGATTTCTATACATTTTACATCAGATGAAAACTTTGATTGTAACATTCAGGAAATGGTTTATTAAAAGCTAGATATTTTAAATGAGAGTAAGAAAGAAAAGTATTTCTTTGTGCCCCCCTTTCCCTGTTAATGCCCTACCTGCCCCCCTGGCAAAACTTTGCTAGACCCGCCCCTGCACAGTTACCAGCTGTCAGCTACATAGAAAAGGATCCTGGTGTTATTTGTCTCTCAGAAACAGTTCATAACTTCCCTTCAACTCATTCATGTCACCTAAAAGGTAAACCTGTTTCTCCATCACCTGTTCAGCTCTGATGATTCAGTAAGGACATCTCCTGGTTTCATCTTCATGTTTCCATCTCACCACATATCCAAACCGACATCATATCACTATCAGTAACATCATAGCACCCGCCCAGCAGTATAGAAACTCCATCATGCTAGCTAGTATGCTGTACGAGTTATTGTAACTGACTGTAAAAAGTCAGCATGACGAAAATAAACTCCACCTAAACTTGGTTTATATCTGACCCAGATAGACTGCAGGTCATAACTTCTTACCTGAAGTTCAGTTCACCTGACACTCGGACCGGCGACAGCCTCGGGTCTCTCCTCCTCCTGCCTCCCCTTCCCTCATCCACCTGCTGGCCTCTGTGGAAGCTCCGCCATAGCCACCACCAAACAACTGAGTTATTTTTACACATCGGCCAGCATCTGGACAATCCACCACCTTTCATTGTTTATACCATTAAAAAAACAACAACGACAACAACAACAAAAACAAAACCATTGGCCCGTAGAAACGGGAAAATACAGGAAGATACAGGAAAACCCGGACATTTTTATCAATCTCGAAAATTCCACCCGACGCTCCGGACAGAATGTGAAAAGAGGACGGTTGGTCACCCTAGCGTTATGGCATCTGGGAAGGATCTCAAAACTGAAAGGTTTTGAGATCCTTCAAAGGTCAAAGGTCCTCGAAAGAGTGACCTTTGACCTTTAGATGCAGATGGACAGCCGAGTCTTGTCCCGTGGAGGTGGCTCTTGTATGTTGTATGTGGGCGATCGTGGCTCAAGAGTTGGGAGTTCGCCTTGTAATCGGAAGGTTGCCGGTTCGAGCCCAGCTTGGACAGTCTTGGTCGTTGTGTCCTTGGGCAAGACACTTCACCTGTTGCCTACTGGTGGTGGTCAGAGGGCCCGGTGGCGCCAGTGTCCGGCAGCCTCGCCTCTGTCAGTGTGCCCCAGGGCAGCTGTGGCTACAATGTAGCTGCCATCACCAGTGTGTGAATGGGTGGATGACTGATTGTGTAAAGTGCTTTGGGGTCCTTAGGGACTAGAAAAGCGCTATACAAATACAGGCCATTTACCATTTGTACCATGCGCTTGTGAAGTGGCTGTTTCGTCTCTCCAGTGTAGAGGTCTGGGCTTTCCTCGCTACACTGTACAGCATACCCCATACTCCCGCAACACCTCCCACAGGACACCCCGAGGGACACGGTCGAATGCCTTCTCCAAGTCCACAAAACACATGTAGACTGGTTGGGCAAACTCCCATGCACCCTCAAGTATCCTTGAGAGGATAAAGAGCTGGTCCAGTGTTCCGCGACCAGGACGAAAACCGCATTGTTCCTCCTGTATCCGAGGTTCGACTAACGGACGAACTCTCCTTTCCAGCACCCTGGCATAGACTTTCCCAGGGAGGCTGAGGAGTGTGATCCCCTGTAGTTGGAACACACCCTCCGGTCTCCCTTCTTAAAGATGGGGACCACCACCCGGTCTGCCAGTCCAGGGTACTGCCCTGATCTCCACGCAACATTGTAGAGGCGTGTCAACCAGGACAGCCCTACAACGTCCAGAGCCTTCAGGAACTCGGGCGGACCTCATCAACACCAGGGCTCTGCCACCAAGGAGTTGTTTAACTGCCTCAGTGACCTCGCCCCGGAATTGGCGGGTCATTCCCTCATCCCCAGACTCTGCTTCCTCCTCGGAAGACGTGTCAGTGGGATTAAGGAGGTCCTCAGTATTCCTTCCACCGCCTGACAATTTTCTCAGTCGACGTCAGGAGCGCTCCGCCAGCACTATACACAGTGCAGGTAGAGCACCGCTTTCCCCTCCTGAGACGCCTGACGGTTTGCCAGAATCTCTTCGAGGCAGTCCGAAAGTCTTTTTCATGGCCTCTCCGAACTCCTCCCACACCCGAGTTTTTGCTTCAGCCGCTGCCCGAGCTGCATTCCGCTTGGCCTGTCGATACCTGTCAGCTGCCTCCGGAGTCCCACAGGCTAACCAAGCCCGATAGGACTCCTTCTTCAGCTTGGTGGCTCCCTTCACCTCTGGTGTCCACCATTTGGTTCGGGGATTACCACCACGGCAGGCACCAACCACCTTGCGGCCGCAGCTCAATGCAGCAGCTTCGGCGATGGAGACGCTGAACATGGTCCACTCGGACTCAATGTCCCCAGTCTCCCTCGGAATGCTGTTGAAGCTCTGCCGGAGGTGTGCGTTGAAGATCTCGCAGACTGGGGCCTCTGCTAGACGTTCCCAGCACACCCTCACTACGCGTTTAGGTGCACCGGGTCTGTCCAGCGTCCTCCCACGCCACCTGATCCAACTCACCACCAGGTGGTGATCAGTTGACAGCTCAGCCCCTCTCTTTACCCGAGTGTCCAGAACATATGGTCGCAGGTCTGGTGATACGATTACAAAATCGATCATCGACCTGCGGCCTAGAGCATCCTGGTGCCACGTGCACTTATGGACACTCTTATGTTCGAACAAGGTGTTCGTTATGGCCAAACTGTGATTTGCACAGAAGTCCAATAACAAAACACCGCTCGGATTCAGATCAGGGAGGCCGTTCCTCCCAATCACACCCCTCCAGGTCTCGCTGTTGTTACCCACGTGAGCATTGAAGTCTCCCAGCAGGACAACAGAGTCTCCAGGTGGGGCACCTTCCAGCACCCCCCCCCAGGGACTCTAAGAAGGCTGGGTACTCTGAACTGCCAGATGACCCGTTCCCCGACCCTAAGGCGCAGGGAACAAACCCTCTCATCCACCGGGAAAAACCCCAACGTACCGGCAGCAAGCCGAGGGGATATTAGAATACCCACCCCAGCCCGCCGCCTCTCACCAGGGGCAACTCCAGACTGAGACAGAGTCCAGCCCCTCTCCAGGAGACCGGTTCCAGAGCCCAAGCCATGCGTAGAAGTGAGCCCGACTATATCTAGCCGGTACCTCTCAACCTCACGCACTAACTCAGGCTCCTTCCCCACCAGAGAGGTGACATTCCATGTCCCTATTGCCAGTCTTGGCAGCCGGGGATCAGTCCGCCAGGGCCTCCACTCCTGGCCGCCGCCCAGCACACAATGCACCCGACCCCTATGGCGCCTCCTGCGGGTGGTGGGCCTGCGGGAGGATGGGCCCATGTCTCCTCTTCGGGCTGTGCCCGGCCGGGCCCCATGGACTAAGGCCCGGCCACCAGGCGCTTCGCCCTCGGGCACCCTCCCGGGCCTGGCTCCAGGCGGGGCCCCGTAACCCTATCCCGGGCAGGGTAAACTGTTCCCTCGATGTTTTCTTCATAAGGGTTTTCTGAATCGCTCTTTGTCTGGTTCCTCACCCAGGACCAATTTGCCATGGGAGACCCTACCGGGGGGCAAAAGCCCCCAGACAACATAGCCCCTGGGATCCCTGGGACACACAAACCCCTCCACCACGATAAGGTAGTGATTCACGGAGAGGACACACACACACACACACCGTAGGTAAAGTCATTTATAGGTGAAAGTTTAATCATATTTTGCTGGTGACTGCATTTTGTGCCTGCGTAAGTGACAGTTTGTTGGAGGACGTGGTGCTGATGTTCCAGAGATAAGCGAGAGTCAGAAGATGAACAGGATGTACCTGGCCTGTGTTAGGGTTCAATGTTGAGAGAAGAATCCATAAAAACCACAGATCCAGGCGTGTGCAATTTAGACGGCATTTTAATGAACACATGTGTGAGTTCAACAACCCAATCAGTGTTGAACTGAACTTACAATCATGAGACAAGGTTTTATATGGGTACAATAACAAAGCCCCCTCTTTACAAAAATAGACAATAGTACAGCTTACGTCAATCCAAACCACAAAATGTTCCATGACCTTTAACATTGCTCTAAAAAACATTGTCTTCGGGTCGGTGCTTCCCCTCTTCGCTGTCGCTCGTCGGGTGCACTTCCTCTAAGTACTTCGGCACACTTCTGCATTTCTGCCCTACCAAAATAGATCTGTTATGGTGTGTGTGTGAGTGCGTGCACGCGAGGCGCGCATGCATGCTGTGTACTGCGTGCGTGTCATGACCTCTCACTATTTGTCTGTCTGTACTGCATCTGCTTTTCTGAACCTTAGTTGACCTTAACTTAAGCAACTTGAACTTTCCCCTATCAGTGATCCCTATAGGTGTACTCTACTGAATTAATGTTTTGATCAAAAGCCTCTACTAAAAGCTTAAATCAAAGATAAATGCATACTAACTCTTTGGCTCTTTGGCTTGCACTCGCTCTGCTTTCGGTTTCGCTTCTGCAAAACATGCTCTGCAGACGCGTTTCGTTTCCTGTCTCATTTTGGCACAGAGAGTATTTTCCTGTCTCTGCCCTCTACACAGAGATCATAAAAGCATTAATAACATTTAAATTATAGATTCAACAGAACCATTTAAAATGGTTCTTCTTTGGACCTGTAATAAAGACTAATTTAATACCAATATATTTGAACATCTGAGTGCATCTGAATGCAACATCACATGAAATGGTAATGATGATTATAAAATAGCAGCAAATAATAGCAATAAAATATTTCTATTCCTCTCACTTCCCCTTTTGACCTCTGGATGACATCCAGAGGTCACCAAAACAACGAAAAGCATAACCGAAACTAATAATTCACGGAGTAGATCCTAGTCTAAGACTAGATCCACCTTAACTGTAATGGATAAAACCTTCTCCCTACTATGCTCTAACTTACTCTGTTTCCTCAATTGTTCTCAAAACATGAACCTTATTCCATATTTGGTTTTTTGACTTTTATTTTCAAATCTTAATCAACTGTACTCAGCATTTGTAAAACTCTTCAAGCACTGCCTTTAAGGGAATCGAAGGAAGCACGTCTCTGCATGTGCTTCCTCTTTGCTCCTTATCTGATCATCGACATCCTGTGCACACAACTGTCCCTGCTGCAAGTGCCTCTCACCTAAAGTCACCTCTCACCAGCAAAATCATCATAAAATCATTATAACGGCTTATTCTACTAAAAGGATAATAAAAAACAACCGCTTTAATCACTCAGTGTAAGCACATAGTTAATTACTCCTAGATAAACTTCATCATAGCTAAAAGCTGAACTCTAACTGTATTTTGAACTCCCATTTCCTGGGTGATAACCTGTTTGAATATATCATTTTATTTCATTTTGCTGCTTTTAATGTAATGACTCCTTCTAACTTAAACTTTATCAGACTTAACCAACATATATAAGCTTTCTCCCTTTGCTTCTGTTTTCTGTATTTCTGTATTCTGTAACTGCTTTTTATATAAGAGGACTAAGTTAGAGCTGCATGTGTTATCTCAATATTTTACATGTCACTCAGTTTAGTTACCACCGAAACTCCTATTCAGTTCCTCTTTTCTGTCACTTGTTATTGGGCCAGCTCAAATTCAGTTAAAAGCTAAAGGAATTTCAGGCCCTAGGCCTCACCTATGTTTAAACCATATGTGTTTGTAAGCGTGAATGCTGTTTATCCTTCTGTTGCTCCAAGTCCCCTACAATATATCGACTGAGACATAACGCTCCTCGAAGCTTATGACCTTCAACTGGACCGAACCATCAACTCTGTTAATGAGCACGATTGCAATGTGTAAGAAAAAATCATTTCTACATATATAATCTCCAATATTATTCATTTGAGTCCATAACACTTTTAACATCCTCATAAAAAGCTCTCCTCTACCCTAGAAATAAATCTATTTACTATCTGTTTCTAAAACCTACATTATAACAACCTTCTAGCATTATGTCACTGTTACAACTTATCCTAAAAATCAAACAGAAATCCCACATTTTCTACTCATAAAATCTTCACTATTTTCCCCCAAAGCATATCCTTTATTCCCACAGTTTCCCCTTTAAGTTTTGTATACAACTTCTTATGAACACCGCATTTTATCTTCTAAACCTAATTCAGTTCATTTTAATCCTTTCTTTTAACAAATCCTCAGTTTTACTATATCTAGATTATCAAACAACCCCAATCATTATAAAATCCTAGTAAAACCCCTTTCACATTAAACAAATTAAATCTTAAATCCTCTCTTTTTGACACATCTCATGTGGCAAAAACTCAACATGCTCCACCCAAGCTTAACCAATTAAAAAAGGAAAAAGGTTAGTCATTTCATTTCCCAGAACAGCTCAGCAATTCTCCTCTCCGGTGTTTTGCTCCAGCCCTGAAAACCTGTGTTTAAGGAACAAAATCAATTTAATCATCATGTCAAATCTCCTTCAACTCGTTGCTCCATGCAAGGTCTGGATCCTTGGAATTTCCTGAAAACAAAACCTGTACTTTACATTTCATACTCTCCCTCTATGATCCAGTCTGTGTCATGACAAAAACAAACTTAAACAGAACAGTTATTAATCATGTGTTACCTCAGTTAATGGTAACTTAAGTTACACCAAACAATGTTTCCTTTTAGCATTTAGCATTCTATAATGTAATAACATGGTCTAACCCAAATCAACAAAGCAGAAATTCACCCAAAGGAACATCAGCATCCCCAGATTTAAGTCTTCCACTTCTCCTGTTTGTCAACCTTTTATTTATTTCCCCTTGGTCCAACCACTCACATTCACTCCCATGCATTCACACATGATATTTTTGCTGATCTGCAGCCCTCCACAAGACGTCATCAGATGCTCCACATCAGCAAAATGAGCTCAATCATTCGTTTTATTTCGTTTTCCTGTTTAGGAAAATAGTTCTCTCTATACTTTTGACTGGATTGAATCGATACAATCCATTTTTAGACAGAGACTTGCCGCCAATCAGTCTCTGATTGTAATCAATTATAATTCTGTAAAGCCCACCTGATTTTCGTACTTGGTAATTTTGTCAGCGCCGTCGGTTCACTCTCTTCCAGGCCTGCTTAGAACAAAAATGAAAAAGAGCTGATTATTAGCTCATCAAAGTACAAAACAAAATCACCTGACAGGTTTTTTCCTGAGTGCACTACTACAAAAAATTTTTGGGGCCCCTCTCAGACATATCCATGTCTTAATTAAACACCCTCTCTGGAAATAAAACAACAGCCTCAAAATCTGAAACAATCTTAAATTTCACCCGTTCAACACACGAAAACCTCGTCAAAAGATCAAAGACCGTTTGCACAATGTCACCCTTCCTCACTTTACCATGTGTTCATTCAGCACAAGATAAAAACCAATTTCAACCACATATCATCCTTAAATTATAAATTTCCTGTCCAAATCTGCCCCTCTGAACAGACCTGACCACCGTAATCAAATATCCTGATACTTTACCATTATATATTTCTCCCAATACTCTTCAACAGCCCCCGATCTCTCTTGAACTGAACAGAAAGCCTCCGACACACACACACACACACACACACACACACACTTTTAAATAGAGCTCTTCCAAACATCAGGACAACTAACACTTCTCCACGCACAGGACCATTCTTTAGGTCAGTTTTATAGCATCAGTCACCCAATAATCTCTTAACTGGGCTTCCCAAGTGTATATACTTATGTGTTTTCAATCAGAAAAAATAAACTCAACCTGTCAAACTTTAAAACATCCTACTTTTCATCACAAAAGAAATATATTTCATACCCCTTTCTTTCATACACACTTTTAAAGGTTCTAACCTCTTTCAGACGCCATGAGTCGTCTCACACACCCTGCCTTTTCTCTCACTCAGAGAACTCACGCAGAGTCACTCCAATCAAATACTGACAGCATTCACACAGTTAAAATCACACAAAATACGCTTTCATACGAGTATTTTGGACATGCCTTCCATGATCAGAAAGAGCAAGTCAAAAGAAAAAGAAAAAGAAAACTAAAACCTCTCATCGTCTCACAACTTCTCCCCACACACACATAACTGAAAAATAAAACACACCAACATTTATGGCTCACGAAATATACATCTATCCAAATTCAGTCATTTACTATACATCCACACTAATATATTCACACTGTATTTACACTCTCATAATAAGCAAAACCAACCTCTTATATACAGGCATTTAGCAAAAAGCTCAGTCCTCTCGAAAACTGAAACCACCCTCTCTGCGCGTCACTGCTGCTCATTTGCATTTACACACACAATCAGTGCATATCCGGCTGTGCATGACTGACACAGAGACTGATCTTACTCATAGATCTCATATTTTATATTACAGACGTCTTTAATTACAACTGCACAGATTTTAGGCCTCTTAAATCCTATAAATTTCGACAAATTTACCCATAACGGTCCAACCGATAAAAGTCCCTGACTTTTTGCGACCAATTTTAGCCAGTATTCCGTCCCTGGCGGTGGCCCGATTGCTAATGCCCTAACCAAATTTATCGTAGCCAAAAGCGCGAGATACCGTTCCAAACGGTAAAGTGGTCCAACCACTGGCTTATCTCAGGATGCCCTGTACCCCACGGTCAAGCCAAACCGAGCTAACCCTACTCGCCGATAGGTCAACAATGCGCGTCCGCATCGAGGAGGGATCGCAACGTCCGGGCTATGCGCTTCTTAACAGACGCCGCTGTCGTCCTAGACAAATTTAGAATAATTTGAAACAACAATCTACACCCAACACAGGATTAAGATTGAGGACAACCCTCAACAGTTTTAGAGATTCCCCAGTCCTCTTCGGATGTTGCCCGAAACTATCCCTAGTCATCGCTAGGTGAAGGATAGATTTCTCTATCCAGCAGGGAGCGTCACCTCCGAGAAAGTTCTTAAGGGTTGCATAACCAATGGGACTTGAACCCACAAAATGACCAAATTCCCTATCATTCTAAAAGTTCACTTAGCAGCTCCAACTGCTTTAATTCTCTTTTCATTCCTTTATTCTCATTACTCAGTACTGTCACTTATACTTCCTTATCATTACTTCAACCGGTAAACTTCATGAAAACTTCACCAAAATTAAAACAGACATTCACCAGTAATTTTCAGTGAGTAGACTTTTAATTTGACATGCCCAATGTGACACCTTTTGGAAATATATTTCAACAGGCAGTGTCTTACCTTTAAATGCCCCGGGAATGCCTACTCACTTTCACCACTGATTACCGTCTGCCCGTCCAATTACCACGGACCCTGGATCTCTCCATCTACACCAAAATTAATTCCTCTCTTCACCCGAACGAGCCCCCAAATGTTAGGGTTCAATGTTGAGAGAAGAATCCATAAAACCACAGATCCAGGCGTGTGCAATTTAGACGGCATTTTAATGAACACATGTGTGAGTTCAACAACCCAATCAGTGTTGAACTGAACTTACAATCATGAGACAAGGTTTTATATGGGTACAATAACAAAGCCCCCTCTTTTGCAAAAATAGACAATAGTACAGCTTACGTCAATCCAAACCACAAAATGTTCCATGACCTTTAACATTGCTCTAAAAACATTGTCTTGGTCGGTGCTTCCCTCTTCGCTGTCGCTCGTCGGGTGCACTTCCTCTAAGTACTTGACACACTTCTGCATTTCTGCCCTACCAAAATAGATCTGTTATGGTGTGTGTGTGAGTGCGTACACGATGCGGCGGCGTGCATGCTGTGTACTGCGTCGTGTCATGACCTCTCACTATTTGTCTGTCTGTACTGCATCTGCTTTTCTGAACCTTAGTTGACCTTAACTTAAGCAACTTGAACTTTCCCCTATCAGTGATCCCTATAGGTGTACTCTACTGAATTAATGTTTTGATCAAAAGCCTCTACTAAAAGCTTAAATCAAAGATAAATGCATACTAACTCTTTGGCTCTTTGGCTTGCACTCGCTCTGCTTTCGGTTTCACTTCTGCAAAACATGCTCTGCAGACGCGTTTCGTTTCCTGTCTCATTTTGGCACAGAGAGTATTTTCCTGTCTCTGCCCTCTACACAGAGATCATAAAAGCATTAATAACATTTAAATTATAGATTCAACAGAACCATTTAAAATGGTTCTTCTTTGGACCTGTAATAAAGACTAATTTAATACCAATATATTTGAACATCTGAGTGCATCTGAATGCAACATCACATGAAATGGTAATGATGATTATAAAATAGCAGCAAATAATAGCAATAAAATATTTCTATTCCTCTCACCTGGAGACGAGAAAATGTTCTTTTTAACTGTGTCACAAGTTGTCAACAGAACATTCGTGGTATCTGTGTTGACGTAAAGAGGGGACGTCAGAAAACATACCCTGATGATATAAAACAATTGCTGTGTAGTTTTTGGGTGGAGATCGATGCTGGTGTGTGCAGTGTTCATCTCCCCACGCGTGTGTTCATTAAAATCATCGTTTGACCTAACTCTTCTGGACTTCGTTGTTTTGTTCTCATCCTCAATATTCTGAACAATTTCCACAAAGGTAAGTCTTCTGTTGTAGTTATAACGTAATTTATCATAACATAATCGTTGATGTAGGTTACAAATAAGTCTTATATTGATTTGAATTGAATTCGTTGCACTATGCTGCTTTGTTCACTGTGGCTTTGCGGACTTGAAGCAATCAAGTGATGAATAACTGTTTTCCAGTGTGTTGTTTGATGTTTTGTTTTTGTTTTTGTTGCATTGTTGATTTGTTTTTCACCGAAGCAGCTAATAAAGCATAATGGAATACAATTTTGCCTCTTTCTTGTAAGATTCTGTAATAGAATGAAACAATAATGCCAGTTATAAATAAAGACAATAAATTGAATGAATTATGAAACACGCATTTTATTTCTATTAGATCTGAAAATGTTGTGTAATACTACAACCTGAAACGACAAATAGATGCGTTGGCCTGTACAGGAGATAAAGGAAAAGAATGTAACAACAGCTGTGAAATGGAATAGTCCAAATCACCAAAGTAAACTGGACCTGGGCTTGTTGCAGGGATCTGAAGTTACTAAACGTGAAGTGCATACACTCACAATTAGGACCACATAATAATAAATATGTGCGTGATGAAAGTTGGGCAGCACGTTAACGTCCTTGCTCCACTCTGTATGCTCGTATGGGTCTGACCCTTTCACTCCTTTGTTTCTTTCCTCGTACTTTTTTTTTTGACTTTTCGTCAAGTCTGTCTTTGTACGGACCTGCCGTGTTCTCCGTCGTTTTGTACATAACTGTTTTTGGGGCAAATACGGGGAGTGCAGAATTATTAGGCAAATGAGTATTTTGTCCACATCATCCTCTTCATGCATGTTGTCTTACTCCAAGCTGTATAGGCTCGAAAGCCTACTACCAATTAAGCATATTAGGTGATGTGCATCTCTGTAATGAGAAGGGGTGTGGTCTAATGACATCAACACCCTATATCAGGTGTGCATAATTATTAGGCAACCTCCTTTCCTTTGGCAAAATGGGTCAAAAGAAGGACTTGACAGGCTCAGAAAAGTCAAAAATAGTGAGATATCTTGCAGAGGGATGCAGCAGTCTTAAAATTGCAAAGCTTCTGAGCGTGATCATCGAACAATCAAGCGTTTCATTCAAAATAGTCAACAGGGTCGCAAGAAGCGTGTGTGAAAAAAAACCAAGGCGCAAAATAACTGCCCATGAACTGAGAAAAGTCAAGCGTGCAGCTGCCAAGATGCCACTTGCCAGCAGTTTGGCCATATTTCAGAGCTGCAACATCACTGGAGTGCCCAAAAGCACAAGGTGTGCAATACTCAGAGACACGGCCAAGGTAAGAAAGGCTGAAAGACGACCATCACTGAACAAGACACACAAGCTGAAACGTCAAGACTGGGCCAAGAAATATCTCAAGACTGATTTTTCTAAGGTTTTATGGACTGATGAAATGAGAGTGAGTCTTGATGGGCCAGATGGATGGGCCCGTGGCTGGATTGGTAAGGGCAGAGAGCTCCAGTCCGACTCAGACGCCAGCAAGGTGGAGGTGGAGTACTGGTTTGGGCTGGTATCATCAAAGATGAGCTTGTGGGGCCTTTTTCGGGTTGAGGATGGAGTCAAGCTCAACTCCCAGTCCTACTGCCAGTTTCTGGAAGACACCTTCTTCAAGCAGTGGTACAGGAAGAAGTCTGCATCCTTTAAGAAAAACATGATTTTCATGCAGGACAATGCTCCATCACACGCGTCCAAGTACTCCACAGCGTGGCTGGCAAGAAAGGGTTTAAAAGAAGAAAAACTAATGACATGGCCTCCTTGTTCACCTGATCTGAACCCCATTGAGAACCTGTGGTCCATCATCAAATGTGAGATTTACAAGGAGGGAAAACAGTACACCTCTCTGAACAGTGTCTGGGAGGCTGTGGTTGCTGCTGCACGCAATGTTGATGGTGAACAGATGAAAACACTGACAGAATCCATGGATGGCAGGCTTTTGAGTGTCCTTGCAAAGAAAGGTGGCTATATTGGTCGCTGATTTGTTTTTGGTTTTGTTTTTGAATGTCAGAAATGTATATTTGTGAATGTGGAGATGTTATATTGGTTTCACTGGTAAAATAAATAATTGAAATGGGTATATATTTGTTTTTGTTAAGTTGCCTAATAATTATGCACAGTAATAGTCACCTGCACACACAGATATCCCCTAAAATAGCTAAAACTAAAAACAAACTAAAACTACTTCCAAAAACATTCAGCTTTGATATTAATGAGTTTTTTGGGTTCATTGAGAACATGGTTGTTGTTCAATAATAAAATTATTCCTCAAAAATACAACTTGCCTAATAATTCTGCACTCCCTGTAAAATGCAAATAGGGATTAAAACCACAGAATTAATGATTACCGGTGCTGGAAATACTAGCACTTGATGCAGTGTTTTGATTTTGTTGCCACGGGTACCCACAAAGCAATGCGCGAAAGTCACGTGGTCTGTCAATCTCTATAATCCAGTTTTGAGATCCTTCCCAGACACCTTAACGCCCACTCACATCCTGGGCCATCTGACCTCAGGACATCACATGATAGGGTGGGGCCAGGTTTCACAATGAGCTCACCTGAAACCCTGGCTGATTGTGACCTACACCCGCTTTCACACCTTGGCTCATGTGATTAGGTAGAGGATCATCAGGGGGTCCTTTGTCCCTCTTTGGGGGGGACACTGCCACAGAGTTTAAATCTGGGACTCTCCACCATTTGACCCTAGAACTGAAGAAGCTTCTCGGAGGAGAGAGAAACGTCTTCAAGCGACTTAAAGAAGTCCAGACGCTTTTTTTTCCAAGCTCCTTAGACTACGATGACCTGGATGACTGAGAACCTTCACAAACAGGTTGAAATGTTGTTACCATATATATCTTGAAAATATTCACTTATATTGTAATATGTGTGTGAGAGATATCTAGAAGTTGGTTCTGTCTTTTCTTCCATGCTTATAGACATCATGGTTGTTTTGTGTTGTTTTACAAAAGCTTTATTGTCTTGGGCTTGTGCTAAACTAGTTTAAGAGGATGGTATGTGTTTATAGCATATGCTTAGATAAATGTGTCTATTCCCCAACCTGTGATTGGAGCAGTTTCCATCATGAAGCTGATGTGATGCGATCCATATTACTGATTATTGCTATATGCTGTTATTTAGGCACTTACAGTGTGTGTGTCTGTGTGAAAGAGGAAGAGAGAGAAAGAGAATGTGTTTTTGCTCCAGTAGGGCCACAAAAACCTGGGTCCTAGTTACACATGTGGATGCAGCTTGAAATTGCCACAGATTCTGACTGTAAGGTCCTACTTCTGTCAGAGAAAAGCAAGGGTGTCTTTAAACTTCTGTTGTATTTTTACCCTACCACTTCATTTAGAAACTCTTCAGCAGCCCTAGTTGGACTTCACACAGAGTGTAGAGGGGACACACTGGTGTTTTTACTAAGAGATGTGCTGGGAAATTACTGGAGAACAGAAAGAAACACATATGTTCACAGCTCAGTAACAAAAGGTGCACAAAAAACATGCAAGAATATAAGGAGACACAGATGAGCTAATTACACTGGGAAAAGCGATCACTGAAGGAGGGGAAAAGGGAACAAGACTACACAGAAGGAAAAGCAATTACCAAAATAAAATAGGATATAAGCAGTGCTGAAACAATACAGCATGAAGGGAGGGATATAAAAAGAAAAAAATATTGTCTTACTGCCAAACTTTAAAAATGTATTTGATCAGAATAGTGATTACAGATAATAAACAGTGATAATAATCGTCTCAAGCAGTTTCTGATATTTTCTATTTTTTTCACCTAAAAGTCACTAAACATGATCATTGCCACACTCTGTAGACACTCTCCTGTTTGGCCCAATTCCATCATCATTAGAGCAATAAAAAACTCGACAGACAGACAGATGGTGGAGATGAAGGTGGAGACTTCGTATCATGTACACTGTATTATTCAGCAATCGGCATGAAGCATAACAGGAGGCTGTGGCACGACAACAAAACTAATTATAATGATAAACAGAACGATGTCAGCTGCCAACAGTCACAGAAAACATGAATGACCTGACTCTCAGCACAAACAGCTCCACCTGCATGTTGGAGACAGAGAAGAAGTGCTGTCTGTGAATGCTTTACTGTTAATATGCTTTACATGTAGCTATGTCTGTATATCTTTAACTACATGAATTTACAAACACATGTACTTATTCTTATTCACATTTACACTGACACAGCTATACATTATATTTCCACATACAGAAAAGTCATCTAAAGTGATGATGTAGTCAACATCACAAATCTGTCACATTTTAATGTACACCTGCCAATAATGACAGACTTTAAGAATTTAAAAGTATTACAAAATGAATATGCAGCAGGACTTGTTCCCCCACAGTGTTTCACAGACACAGACCAACGTGCTACACAACAATCAACAAAAATAACTTGAAAACATAATGACAAAAGAGAAGAAGTGAGTTATTAGTTGAAAGTTTGAAAACTGTTAGTAAAGAAGAAACCTGAGATGGAGAACGGAGCCTTCATGTTCCCCGGTCCTCCTGCTTCAATCGACTTTCTAATCTGTTGTCTTTTGCTCAATCGTGCATTCCAAAGGCGGAGTCTTCCCGGGTCACCCACCTTCCCTGTTCCCTGCCTACACACCTGAAGTTAATAGCTGATTACCTTTGTGTAGTTTGCTGTCACTCACTGGTTTCATAAGGCTGAAGCTTTCCTTCAGTTGATGCACAGAAACCTGTTTTTGTGACATTGGACTCACCTTTCTTGTTTTTTTATAGATATACCAGGGGCCTCAGGGAAGTCAGTGGACAACGATCAGTTGAAACAAGGAAGTCTGTGAAGGAAAGCTCTACTTGGAGGAAACTCTGTCTGCTGTTCCAGAGGTCTGCAAAGGACTGACTGGCAGTAATGACTTTATACTGCCCGATAGATACTCAGTGGCAAGCACATGTAAGCACAATTAACTGAACAAATGGGTTTTAAAATTAATGCTGTTGTGCACAGGTATCCTGTATAACAATGAAATATGATCAGTTTATGTTTACCAGTCAGGAGTCAGCAGCATTTTGGACAAATTACAGTTGTGAAAATACCCAATCTGGGTTATAAAGAATTCAAGTAATCCAGTCTGGATGTGATGAAAGCATAAATCACCTTCTCAGGGTTATCAAAAGAAACTGTTTGATTCGGCTTAAAGTATTCATTTAAAAAATATAACTTTAATGCATTTAATCTGCAAATTCACACAAGAATGAAAAGTTCTTTGCATGATGTTTACAGTATGAAGCCAGAGATCTGAGAGAATACAAGGCTAATATAAAATTAATCTGTTTTACTGTTATTTGATCCATACTGCGAGTTTTTTATTTATTTGCATGGAAGTTGTCCTTGAGTGTTTTGAAAGGTGCTTATAAATATAATGTGTTATTATTTATTATTATTGCTTGGCCGATAATTGCCCAGTTATGTCTACTAATCAAGGCTAAATCATTCATTCTTAATCACATTCCTTTCTTTCTACTTGATGCGAGCAGTAAACTCCCCACTGTCTCTTTTTCTCCTGCTTGTCTCGTGCTGCATGCAGAGCTGCACAAGTGCAGTTTTAGCAGTTACCATTACATTTATTGCGACATAAACTGTACAATTAATTTGTGCCAAATTACTAAGTAAATGTTCTTATGTAATTTCACTCATTATTTATTAAATAGTTTACAGTAAATCTGTAATTTTACTATAAGTTAAGTGATTTTACTTCTTTATTAGAAATTATTATACTTTAATCCATAATTAATCTCTTGTAAATTCTTAGCACAGTCATACAAAGATTTTATTTTCAACAGGATTTTCAAAATTTTCTCCTAAAAACTGAGAGAAATATTACAGCATAGTTAAGACTGAAAGTAGTAATATGCCCTTTTGTTCTCCAGACTATCATAAGTGTTTTTGTGTTTTGTTTTTATAATCCTCAGACTTACTCTTATGCACACCAGCTTTTTAGTATATTGATAGATTTTTTTCCTGTGAACACCTGTGTTTCAGCACGGTTTCATTTGAACTATTCTGAGCCATGGGTGAGATCTTTGGGATCTTTCTTCATGAACTACTGTAGACCATATCACAACAAGGGCCAAGAAACTTTATTAGGTAGCCGCATGTGCCTACAAACTTTTGAGCATTAAAATGACCCCTACACAGTTGTCTCTATATTTACCAAAACAGCTTAAATAATAAGATAAGATAAGATAAGGACAAGAAGAAATAGCTAATAAAAAATGTTGTTTCCACTGGAGTGATGGGTTTGTTTTGGGTTTCTTAAGCAAAGCACTCACGGTGACCCACGTTAAAAAAGTTTGTGAATAAAAGTTGATTTGTGAGCGCAGGAAGAAACATTCACTGCAATATGGGAAAAAAACAAGGAACAGATTCAGATTCTGCAGCATCCATGAGAAAACAGACTACAAGTGATGACATTTTTAATAAAAGATAAATTAAGATAGTATAAAAATTACAGTAGTGGAATATGGTGAATTAAAAGGTTAAAGTCTGGCTTGTGTCTCTGGTTCAGTATCGAACTTTTCCTCATGTATCTGACAAGAGTTTCTCTATTAGGGGGAGCATATTCTCACCTTGCTTCCCTAAGCTGTGGTATTCCGCAAGGTTCAATCCTGGGTCCATTCTTATTTTCTTTCTACATTCTTCCTTTATGTGGTTTATTCAGTCTTTTACTGGGGTCACATTTCATATCATTTCTATGCTGATGCCATTTAAATGTTTGTCTTTAACAATACAACTGTCAAGATTGCAAACTCTGGAGTTTGAACCAAGTCTCTGTAAGGCACACCAAATCAATTTGTTGATCAATTATTAAATGAGTGTCAGGGTTCCTGGGTCGTTGACCCAGTGTTTTCTGTTCTTCACTGTTTATTTCCTACATGTTCCATTTCCTGTTTCATTATCTTCAGCCGTGTACTCGCCTGTTGCCAATTGTTGTCATCATCCAGTCTGTGTATTTAAGTTCCTCAGTTTTACCGGTTCACTGTCGTGTCATTGTCGCTGTTAGGCTGTCCTATGTTTAGTTCCGTCAGTTCCGTCAGTCAGTCAGTCAGTCATTCATTCAGTCAGTCGTCCAGCCAGCCAGCCAGCCATTTCCTGCTTCTGTTCTGTTCGTTCACTCCGTCTACAATAAACACCAACCTTTACCCACCTGTGAGTCCAGCGTTTGGGTCCTCCTTTCCTCACCTCAACCTCTGACAATGAGGTTGCAGTGCAGGTGAGGGACTCTGAGGAGCGACACAATGTTTATTAATCCACATTTAGCTGCTTTACTCTTTGGGGCAGCTGAGGATGCTACATTTTTCTTTCTTTGTGAATTTAATGCTCATAATTGCTTATTATTGGTGGTATGAGAGCAGAAACAGTTTCTGCGGCACATGGTGTTTTGGAAAACTGTCAATCATACTAGTAGTAATAGTAGCAATAGTAGGGCTTATTTTAAAAACTCTATTTGTTTACATTTTCAGTCCTTCGTTTGTTCATGCACACGGTCAGACGCACTTTGAAATTTCTTCATTAAATAATTTAAGGTGTTAAAGTGTTGATAAGTCATCCATTTGTATATGAAATATTCATACGCACAGATTTATGCACATCTGATTCATACACGCTGTATAAAACAGAGGGTCATTCAGCACCTGCTGAATGCCAAGACATTGATCATCCAGCATGTATTTTGTCCCATCTCCCTCCCCTCACCCCCACCTGAGCCTGGTTTTCCTGGAAGTTTCATCCTGTTAAAAAGGAGTTTTTCCTTCCCACTATCATCAAGTGCCGGCTCACAGGAGGAAGACTGATTGTTGAAGTTTTCTCTGTGTTATTGTAGGGTCTTTACCTTAAAATATAAAAACGCTTGAGGGGATTTTTTTATTGTGAATTAGTACTAAATAAAAATTTGAATTGAACTGGAGAAAAAAACAATTGAACTGCCTTTTCTTTTTCAATACTGTGATAACTGATCATTTTTTCTGGTTGTGGGGTTAAGATCAGGCAGTCATACACTATCTACTAATAGTAAAACTGTAGCGCTTCCATTTTTAAAATAACAAAATATAAGAATATTTTTGTGCTGGCGATATACCTGCTTCTTGATTGTATCCCTGTTTTATCATCTGTACCATTGTAAGTTACTAATTTACAAACACATATTTAACGTTGCTAAGATGTTCAAGACGGACATCCAGCGAGTCCTCATGAGGAAAACCAATCAGATGTTTTCATGCTTTGTCACACTTTGATCAGCTGCAACAGCAAGATTACACATGTGGCTGCTAACATCACTGTCACTGTCAAGACTCCTGCTAACAGTGATGTTAGCAGGAGTACAGTTACATGCGTATGATACTCACACTGTTTGGCCCACAGGGATTAATTGCACTTATGGTGAATTGGTTTCATCATGCTTAATATGAGCTTTCATCATTTTAACAGTATATGTTTGATTAGCTGATTGGCCAGTGGAGGTTTACACATGTGGCTACATCACCTTCACTAAGCACAAACAGCATGTACTTCATACATTTGTGTGTGTGTGTGTGTGTGTGTGTGTGTGTGTGTGTGTGAGATGGCATCTTAATGGCATTAATGACGTGAGGATCATGGATTGGTTCACGCTCTAAAAGGCTCCATGTTTAACCATCGTGACAGCACAAAAACAACATCCAGTTTTTGCTGGCTCGCCTTTCTTCCAAAAGCAGTGCGTTTGCAAAATCATTCACTATCAGCATGTCTCTCTGGAGTTAATGTGACTCACTGATATCATGTAATTATCATGTTTTTCAGTACAGTGCAAAGCGATGTGGATGTTAAAAGGTCATATTTTTTTTCCTTGAAAAAAACTACAGGAATACTTTAGGCATTTGCACAAACAATTTAATATAAGTTCTGTACTAATAAGAAGTAAGACAGCATTTCTTGATACATGTACAACAGAAAAGTTGAAGAGAAATTCTTCAAAGCGATAACTGGAATAGTCCCATATGTACTCCTGGTACATTATTTCCAAATGTGTCCTACGTCAGCCTGTGTGCTGAGAACAATTTATCCTCTCACAGTTTTTACAGTCGATGTTTTTCTAAAACTGAAGGCTCTCTAGCTGAACACTCATTAGTATTAAAATAAAAGCCACAATAATAAAGAAATATTGTTTAAGTAAACCACATTTCTTTATTAACATTACTTTGCTTAAAAGCTGCTTGTAGCTGACATGCAGTGTGTTCTTGAACTCCAGCTGTGGAATATTAAAGCAACTTGACTCTGAGGCCAGATTCAGGAAGAAGCTTGAGTATGAACTGCTGCAACCAGTAATCAGAGAAGCTCCATGTCCTACAGGCTGAGATAGTCACTTCTGAGGAAGTGGCAAATGAAATAAATGGAAAGAAACGGGAAGGTCGCAGACACAGACTGCAACGGACACAAGTCTGTAATGAGGTGGAAGGTTTACAGATATACACATACATTCCTTGCTGCTGTATACAGCTGGTAGAAATCTTCACATTTTTATTAATATGTCAATAAGGCAGCTGCTTACCCAGTATTCTACCTGAGGAAAACAACTCCCTGGTACCATGGATGGGTATGGAGCTGTCGTCATATTAATTTAAAAAGGAACAGGTAAAAAACTGAGTTTATTGAACCTCTGATTGATTGCATTCACTTTCCAGATTAGCCAACCGATGTTGAAGTCATTACCCTGCTAGTCAGCTGGGCTAATAACTGTCATTGTTTGAAAGTCTCACTTTCTACATCACAAATTATTGACCAGCTGGAGCTCACACACACACACACACACACACACACACACACACACACACACACACAGTCCTTGTATTCAGCTGAGTGGATTGATTTGGCTGCACTGGTGGCTACAGAGGAAAGCTTGTCACTGCTGCTGCTGCAGTGACCGGGTGGCCTCGCTCCAGCGGCTCCAGCGGCTCCAGCACCACAACAGCTCTCCTCCTCATCCATATTGATGCTGAGTCTTGTCATCTGTGACACTGGACCCTGCGGTTTGGTTAGAGTGGAAAGTGCTTGCTTCTGTAATCTCAGCCCTCAGACTATAGATATTTCTCTTTCCCTCACACATCTTGTTGTGTGTGCAGCACTGTTCCACACTGCTAGGAGGAGCTCCTGTCACAGACTGCACTGCATTGCGTCCCACGGTGTATGTGTTTACCATTATAATGGAGGTCTGTCCACTCACTTTACAATATGCTTTTGTGTCCACCTATTATTGTAAGTTCACGTTACTTTCTGTTGAGATTTGGCACTAAATAAAGAAAACTGAATTGAATTAAAATCTCTCTACAGTCCATTATAATTGGGAGAAGAGCCAAAAAATGTTGAAGATTTTAGCATGAATGACAGTAAATAAACATAATTACAACCTCGTACAAAACAGTTGTGATCTCGATAGTTACATTTTTTTCTTCTGTTGGCTGAGGTTAGTTTTTCATCCATCCATCACAGTTGTATTTTATGTGTCAGCTTTCTAGTTTTTCCAGTTCATCCATTCTGGTTTTTCCCAAATAATTAAAGTTTATAACTTGCTAACCAAGCTAGCTTACCAGTACTACAGTTAGCAAGAGCAGAGTGTTACAGTACATTTAAAGTATCCTGAGATTACCAGTACAGTCTAAAAATAATATACATAATATTACATGTTTTTTTAATTTTTATATTACTCATTTTTGGCCAAGCTTTTTAATAATAAACATATCCTCAATATAAGGAATCACAGATGTCATTAAATTCATGGAGGGTTGCCAAAACTATCAGATGGATGTGAGAAGATTTAAAAGAAGAAGAAAATGTTTTTCAGCATTTTATTTGCTTCTGCTGTGGCTGGCACTACCTATAAAACACTTGGACTCAGGCACAAGATTATTAGCCCATAATGCACTGCACACAACCATCAGTGCTGGTAACAGCATCGGCTGCATCGAAGGCTCTACAGCGGAAGTCTAAATCAGCTGTTGGAGCGTCCTGACCAGACAAACCAATAACCTTCGAGTAGTAGACAGGTGTAATTGCAGGTAAATTGGTTCCTAAATTGCAAACACACAAACCAACACTGCTGTCACCCATGTATAACATAATAACAGTCTGACAACATTACCATTTTTATTGGAATCATGTCTGCCTTGTCTTCATCCTGTTTTTCTTGCTGCATCACTGAGCAGAGAGATCCAGAGGATCTGTTCATTTCAAGCAGCTGTAATCTGTGTTCATCAATGATAACATATTTTTTTATTGTAACATTCATTCTAATTATTTTGACAGTTATGTTCTCTGCCCTTAAAATGTATTAGAAAAGAATGTAAAACAAAAACAAATTGCCTGACTCATTTAATCACAGGTTCACATTCTCAGTGTTAAACTACTAACCTACTTAACTTTGCTATTTGTGAGATTTTTCAATTCTCAAGGCATTTAAAGTAAACTATTGTAGTTAAGCAATCTATCTGGCCACATAATTTTTCTCTTCCTCTGGAACTGGCAGTAGTAGGTAGGAGTGTTAGGCAATGAAGGCTTAGCTGGACTTCATTAGTTCCTAAAGTATAAAAAGTATTGTTTATGTTAGTCTGATTTCAGATGATTATTGTAATTGTACTGTAAACTGATTTTGTTTACAGTCACACTAGTTTCTCATTTCCTTGCTCTCAGTGCAAATTACACAGAAAAACCTGCTCTGTGTGCAGCTTATAAGAAACACCAAATCTTTGTTTTTAGTGCAATGAAAGCTCTGAAGTCATAAAATCTCACTACTGCACTTTGTTAAGTCCCAAACTACTGCAAGTATATGAAGAACAGCTGCTGGGACAGCAGGTGTGAAAATCATTCAGACTTTTAACTTGTGCTGTTAGCTTCCACCACGCTATGTTAGCTCGACTGCTAGCTACTGATGCAAGATACAGTAAATATAAAAACACATAACTAAATAAAAGGGCTCTGCAGATACCCAACTTTATGGTGCCAGGGGGAAGATACACCGTGAAGATACAACCCAGACCCACAGTGAAGAAGTCTGGGTTCAGCACATGTGTTGGCTCCTCAAACCATTGAGCTAAACCAGCACTGCACCTTAGCTTTTTTGACTCATAATTGAACTGATATTCAATAAGAAGACTAATGAAAGAAATCATTCTTTCACCTGCTTAATTGCTTGGTAATAAAGAAATCTCTTGAAATGATGTTTCCACCCAAGAATAAGAGAATAAGCAGAACAAAAAAATTCAGACTTTCCACCCTCCATTACCACTCTGAAAGAGCTGTACGTTATTGAAAGACCAGTATAAACACTCAGTCGTCCTTTGTCTGAAACAAGCTTCCAGCATAAGGAAGAAAACATGAAGAGATGGTCAAAAGCTTTAAAGAACTGAAAAGCTTTACATACAGTGACAAAGGTTAGGTGTTGACAAAGTTGTTATATATTACAACACGTGTGTGTGTGTGTGTGTGTGTGTGTGTGCGTGTGTGTGTGTGTGTGTGAATGGGGTCTGATACTCCATTAAAAAAAACCCAAAAGTCACCTGTTTGAAGGCTAACCTAACATGATAACTTTGCCCAATTTGCCTTTTGAGGCAAATAACAAATTTGACTTGAGAGGTTTTAAACCTGTGCAGCACTAAGTTTTTATGTCTTCAGATCTTAAAACAAATGAAAAAAAAAAACATTATTACAAAAGAAATTACAAAGAAAATATTGAAAAAAACTAATAGGTGGGAAACAGATGTTTTGGTTTCCAAAGGGCAGCATAGCAGATTAACAACACAAAAAATATTCAGTCACTACACAAAGCTTGTTTTATCCATTGGTGACCACATTGGTTATCACTTTGTTACCTGTTGTATCAAAGAGGCAAACTGTACTGGCTGAGCTGAACTTGTGAATGACAGATTTGAGGCTTAAATAACTATCAGCCTATCACATCATCAGTCTAATGCAACAGAACAATCAACACACACCTCCTACTTATTAGCTTTTGTTTCCTGACATCTCCTTAATAATGTGTTCAAAGTAAAACTATGTTTAGTGACTATCAGCCCCGTCTGATACCTCATCAGGTAATTAGATCATGGTTAAGACTGGACTGCTCTCTCTTCCAGGAGAAAGGTCAAATGTAATTGGATACAAGACCACTTTCTGCTTTTCATCGATGAGAGACGATCTATCCTCAAAGGTATGTTGTGAAGTAGCATCTTGGGCTAAAAAGGAACCACAAGGACCGAGGTCTTCACATTAATTCAACTTTCCCCTGCTTCTCTTGCAGTAGTTAGAGAGATGAAGTGTTCAGTCAGCTATCAGTGTTTTATCATATGTTTAACAAAGGATGGCCATGGATGACCTTTGCTAGAGTCCTTAATTAAACACTATCACAACTATCATAACTGTGCATTACAGTGACACATTTTCAAAAGGGGTTGTGCACCAGCAGCAGTTTCACTTTTAGACTGAGGGATGTTGTGGCCTAAGACCAGAGGACTCGTTGGCATCACCCAACCCAAACAGTGGAGGCATATGATGAGTATGTTTTTCCAAGTGGGCATCTTCTCCCGTTTTACAGCACACTCTTGTACTTAAATTAAATCCTGTGAGGATCTCCTACATTCATTTTTCACATTCTGTCTTTCCTGTATTATTCATATCAGTCTTATAAAAATAAGGATTTTCTCAGAGCAAAATCATGGCTAGACTAAGAGCTTCCTAAGAATCATGTCACAGTAAAGAAACTAAAGGACAGCTGAGAAACTCACCCTGGGGGCAGCCTTTACCCTTCAAATCCTCTAGCCAAGGCTTGAAGGTCCTGTGCAATATCTTTGCTGTTCTTAGGACTGTGCTTTCCTGGACAGAGATCTCGGATGTTGTTCCTGGGATCTGCTCACTGCCCCAAGTGCTCCAAGAATGCACAGAGACCACTGTTACCTTCACCCTCCACATCTTCTCAAGCTCCTCTCTCAGCCCTCGGCACTTCTCAAGCTTCTTTTGTTCCTTTATCCTGATGTTGCTATCACTTGGTAAAGCTACATCTATCACTAAAGCCATCTCTCCTTGTCGACCACTACTATGTCTATTTGTTTTCTGGTTAGCTATCACCAGTTTTTCTGTCTGTATCTGGAAGTCCCACAGGATCTTACCTTGGTCATTCTCAGTCACCCACGGGGGCAGATACGATTTCAACCTGGGAACTTCCAGGTCATACTCAGCACATATATTTCTGTATATTATCCAGGCCACATGGTTATAGTGTTACCTATATGCATGCCTGCTAGCTACTTGCACCCTGCTGTTATGTGCTAGATTGTCTCAAGGACGTCATGCAGAGCCTGTACCTGGGGTCTTGCCTGGTGTGGTAGACCTTAACCTCTATGGATCTTGTGTTCAGAGCTTGTTCCTGTGTTGTGATGATTAGTGCCTCTGTGCTGTCTTTCAGTCCAGCTTTATCCAGCCCCTGGAAAGATTTGTGAAGGTCACGTCTTATGTCTGATGGTGGTACATGCAGGGGCCTGTCCTTCAATACTTGGATTAACAAGGTCTGTGTCAGGTGTTGAGGACCCAGGACACAGTGATGAGAAGCGGACTACGGGAACAAGAAGGCACAAGTGGGCAAGGGAAGAGGATGGGCGCTGTTGGAATGTTACTGTGCAAGTATCCAGTGGAAGGGAAGAGGAGGTGGGACCTGTGGGTTCCTACCAAACATCCAGACTGACGGTGAAACAACTTCTAGCTCAGTGTTCCAATATTCAGAAGAAGGAACTGCTATCACCACTGGAGATCAGTTTCACCCACCCAGGAAGGGATGACTTTGCATAGAGACAAACAACTTTTTTTTGCGCCAGACTGTAAATATGCTGTGTTATTATTACTTTGGTATTTTAATAGAGCAATCTATGATTGACTCTATTTGAATGTAGCTTCAAATGGCACTCCAGGAATTACAGCTTCAGTTTTATTTTTTTAGCTCGCCATTTTAAACAGCCCATTTAGCTCCAGTACCTCTTCTATTAACTTTATTCTGATTGGCTGCTGTCATAGACAAAAGATTTCAATAGCAGGTGTTCAATATATCCCCCTGCTGACATCATGCAGCTATTAGCTCTGTGCTAGTGCAAGTTCTACTTGGAACTTCTTGCCAGGTTATTTATAGAACTGCAGTCCATGTAAAGCATGTGTGCCATTTAGGCTCCCTCACAGTAAATCAGCAGACTGATGCATGAGCACACTCCTACCTGGGGTTCGATGCAGAAACAGACTCCCTCATAATTAGCCTGGAATTCAATTAGAGCACACTCCAGCTGTTTGCCCTTGAAATCAGTGCTGGGTTTCCAGGGAAGCCACCTGGTGTCAGCATCTCAGTGTGGACAGGTACACGCCAGCACTCATCACAGAACCAGCCAGGAATAAAGGACCACTCTGCCAGCACTCATTACCCATCTACCAACCTGACTGTTTTCACTGGTCTTAGGCCAATAGAAAATTCCAGTACACACACCATTTTTGAATAATTTGAATACGGCTATTGAGATGCTTTTTCAAGACACTACAAGTTCTAGCACCAAGCCCTCCCTCCTGTTACCAGCCACATAAAAACATTAAGATTATCAGTCTTTGTTTAACCATTTATGTTTGTAATTACGAAGGCTAAAGTTTCATAAAGCCCTGGGGGCCTATAGTGTTAGTTACGCCGCACAATATAAATAATTTGAAGACAAGATATGATTTGGAAAACTTAATTATTATTCTTCTCTTGCAGCTTTGGCAAAATACAGAAATTAAGACAATATGGAAAACTGCCATTTATGACAACTTGGTTTTTATATTCAGTTTTTATTTTTTTATATCAGTCTCTTATGGATTGAAAAATATCACAGCCCGTCACCTCTAAGAGGCACTGATCCCATGGTGGCATTTTGCCTAGCAGCCTCACTTTGTTATCCACCCTGGTGAGATGAAAGAGCTTCCATACCAGTCCAGAAGAAACATGATTCCCATTCTATAGGTCTTGCTTACTGTAAACATTAATTGCTTTATTAACAACATATAGCTGCAATTATTCCAGTGTTCAGCCATTGCAAATCTGCATACAGGCAGGGAGCAGTATGGATCATGTTAGTTTAGTTTCATTAATACAGTAGTAGACACCTCAACTGTTATCGAAAGGCACTTTGTGTGCCCTGGGACATAGGCTAGGGTTCAGTTTTTGGACATCAGTTTGAAACTTCAGACTTCAGGGATGATGCTGTAAAATGCCAAACTCACCAGCCTCCATCTGTCAGTAGATCACAAACTTTCTGACAGATAGGAAGCAGCAGGTGAGACCAGGAAAAATCACATTTGGTACTTGGAAAATCAGCCCTGGAGGCCCCCAGGGATGTGTCCTCTCTCCTCTGCTTTTTCCCTCTTCACAAATGTCTGTCAGTCTTGTAAATTTTTGCAGATGAGTTGACAGTTAATGGAGTCACCAAGGACAGGGATGAGTCTGCATACAGACATGGGGTCAACTCTGTGGTGCAGTCAGAAGAACCTGGAGCTGATTATGCTGAAAACAGTAGAGATGTCAATGGACTTCAGAAGGAGGCCATCTCTATTATCCCCCTCACCTTAATCAGTGCCTGGGTTCCACAATCTCACAGGATCTGAAGTGGTCATCCAATTTAGACACAATCATCAAACATTTCCAGCTAAAGAGAAACTTCCTGCCCCAGCTCAGGAAGTTCTTTCTGCTGATCCAGTTCTGCAGTAACTGAGGCTTTTCTCTGCTCATCCATCATTATATGGTTTGGATTAGACACCAAACAGGACAAGAACAGATTACAATGGACAGTGAGATCTGCAGAAAAACGAACTTGTCCTTGATTCAGGATTTGTACAAATCCAGAATCAAGAAAGTATTAGGCTGCTGATGTCTGCAGAGGCAGACCGTGTGGAGTGCGTGAGGAGGACCCAGGAGCTGACACAGGCAAGGAGACAGAACTGAACTTGAATGAAGAGCGAGCCTTTATTTGGCTGGAAGCAAGTGATACTCATGAAACTATGAAGACTATGAAAAACAAAGAAACTATGACGACTGTGAGTACTGTGACTGTATACTATGACATACGCTATGATTTAAACTATGACCAGACGTGAAAACACAGACGTTCTGACAAAGACAGAATGGAACACACAGACTAAATACACACAAGGAGCAATCAGAGGAAGTGGAAACACATGAGGAAACATGTTGGGGTGTCCAAATTCATGGGCTGCATCCTCCTGAGGCCGCATTTGTAGACCGATTACGTCACAGTGACGCGACGCGACGAAGGCTGTCCAAATTCGTAGACTCCTCCGAATGCAGCCGACAAATGCGTCCTCCTTTTCCCCGAATTTGAAGGATGGGTCGGGTGTGTCCTTCATGACTCACCATATCCCAGAATTCATAGCGCGGCTCAGCCAATTCCAGTTTTCAACAATGGCGGCCGCTACTAAGTTTTAAAATTACTCTTATTAATCTTTCTGGGTCACAAAATAAACTTTTAACATATTTTCAGGCGAGAAAGTAGCTGTGTAAACTTCAAATATCTGCTCGGTTTATCAAGACATCACATATTTGCAAAAGTGCTCTGACGTTTTCGGAGACGTCTGTTACCCACCAGCTCGATAGGTAGCCGGGAGCTCGAGGGTCACTGGAGCCGAACAGCGAACTCCCGGCACATCATTTTCAGATCACCGCGGACTTTCGCTCCTCAGGTTAAACGTGATATATAAGTCACTTAGACAACCTAAAAATGTTATTGTTTGGCTTTTTTCAGTGTTTTATTTGTTCGTGAGTAAATCGGTTTGGCTGAGATTAAAGATATTAAGAAAGAAAGAGTACTTTATTGATCCCCATGGGGAAATTCCTCTCTGCATTTAACTCATTCACTCAGTGAAGCAGTGGTCAGCCTTTGGGCGCCCAGGAAGCAGTGTATAGGCACAGTACCTTGCTCAGGGGTACCTCAGGGTAGCTGTTCAGGGGAATCGAACCCCCGACCTTCTGATCATGGGGCCACCACTCTACCTACTGAGCTATCCCTTAGATTAGATTAGATTAGATAAAATAAAACTTTATTAATCCCCCGGGTGGGTTCCTCCTTGGTTTTCACACAGCTGAATAAACGTCAAACAGAAAACTAATTAAACAGAAGTGTGAGATGGTCGAGAGTTTACGCCAGTGTCCTGTTATATTTTAGACAGCAAGGAGCAGACGGCCGAGTTTATTAAACTCCACCGAGACAGCGGTGACGCAAATCTGAAGGCTAGACCGTCCCATTTCACAGCCGTTTACTTCGGGCCTACCCGACCTTCTGAGGACCCGGCCCACGTAGACCGCGAAGGCCGGGTCCTCAGGAGGATGCAGCCCATGAATTTGGACACACAGCGGAGGTGTAAAACTAAGCACACTAAGGGAAACACAGGAAATTTACAAAATAAAACAGGAAACGTAGACAAGACAATACCAACTTAACAGACTTGGCACACATTAAAAAATTAGACAAGAACCCAGAAACCAAGGAGACAATGACAAATAATAGCTGAGCTTATCCTCAACTAAAACCTAAATAAGAACCAAACAAACTATATAATCATAAATCTAACATAGGACAAATACAAACTACACTTTAGAGCGCTGGGTCAGAGACCCAGCCTGTGACAGCTGCTGAGTGAAAGCTCACTGTAGATGCTGTTTGGTTCTGTTGTACATATTTATATAGCCACTATGCATATATATTTATAGTCAAACCCTGTGTATATACTGCATGCACAGTAATTAGTTATCCATATCCTTAGTTATTAAATAATTTATTACAATATCTTTGCCCTCTGCATCACTGCACCATACATATAAACATGCTAAATAAACAGTTGTTGTCTGTTATGCACATTGAAAGCAAAGAAATAGTCCAGGTCCTTGTATGTGCGCTCGTATTTGGTCAATAACTCTGATTCTAATTCTGTTTCCATAATCCTGATTCTGATATCTGAAATTAAATACTGTACAAATCCATCCATGTACATATATACTTAAACAATAAAATACACAACTACAGTTAAAAATATCCTACAGTTTCCTTTCAGTATTCCCAACGGACTTCCCTGTCTGTAATTCACAGGCTGTTCAGCTGTTTATGTCCTATGATGATATCTAACCAAGGACTGTGCACCTCATCAAATAGTTTTAACTATGCACAGCATGTTTTTGGATCGCTGTAGTGGTTCTTCTTCCAGTGTATTGTAAGGAAGGCTATTCAATATTACAGAAAGCCATGACTTGAACCAACTGTCTTAACAAATTATAGACAAATCACCTACATTTTATTTAAAAAATGTTGAAACAGCTAAATGGTCAAATGGTTTGTTTCAGGCAGAACTGATCACAGTACAGAAACGTCACTGGTTAAAGTTATTAATGACCTTCTTATGGCATCTGACGCTGGATTCATCTCTACCTCAGTGCCGTGTTTGATCTCACAGACAATAATATTTTACTACAGAGATAAGAATAATCTCAATAATAATAATATTATAATAACATTGGTGTAGTTTTCATTGCACTCTATTCTGGTTTCTTATAGGAAGTTTAGGGATTTAAGATGCGTCTGCTGCCATTCTGACAAAATATGCAAACATTTTAACCACACTGGTTTTACATAGTGCTGAAGGAACTTTTTCATATTGTTATCATTGATTTGCTCACAGAGAGAATTCAGTATGGCACACAAATTAAATGGTTATGCGTGACTTATAACCCAATTTATTTATAGAGTTTTCCTGTTTTGGGGGAGGGATTTTCATTAAAAAATGTTGGTACTAAAATGTAACAAAAAACAAATCGACAGCAATCGGTGAACCTTTCCACTTTAAATTGTGTTCTTTTTTAATAGATGTCTGGGCTGAGTCAATAGGTGATCACAGTCCAGCAGTTATTCATAGAAGTGTTACACACAATTTAATATGTGCACTGATCGCTCAGCTGGGACAGACACACTGAAACTCTTAAGGTAACATCAGAGATGTTAAAAGAACATTCACACAAACCTGTGTGTAAACTCTGCATCTGAAATCTGCGACTCATTATAATTAATGAAGGCCTGTCGCAAAAAATTAAGACATAACTTTAAACTATACATATATATATATATATGTATAGTATACTATATACTGCCCCCTTGTGGTCATCCTACAAACAATGTAGCATGTAGAAGCTGCATGTTGCATATAATGATGCGATGAGAATCCTTTGCAGGATACCTAGAAGTGGTAGTGCCAGTCAGATGTTTGTAGCTGTGGGTGTTTGGACTTTTAAAGCGCTTTTAAGAAAGTTAATGTACAATTTTAGAGAACGACTGGATGGTTCGAGTAACAGCATAATTTTAGCACTTACAGATCCGACAGTGAGTGGTTCCCGTTACTCATCCAGTCTGAGAAAGCACTGGTTAAAGTGTTTGTGTATTTATTGATTTATTTTAAGTAATTGTGTTTTATGTATATTATGGTTTTATATTTTTACAAATGCTTTATATACTTATTTATCTACATATATGTATATATGTGTATATATATATATATATATATATATATATATATATATATATATATATATATATATATATATATATATATATATATATATATATATATATATATATATATTTAATAGTTTATACCTTGTGTTGGGGGGGTGTTTCTGTCTTGTTTTTATGGACATGAAGTCTGCCAATAAAGATTGAATTGAATTGAAACTAAATACTACTATTACTTTTATTCTTCTTCTTCTTCTTATCATTATTATTATTATTATTATTACTTTCATTATTATTATTTCAACTGAATTATTATACACTTTTACAGTGAAAGGGACAAAAGAAAATGAAATTTGTGGATTTAATTGGATGTAATGTTCTCATTTTATGTTTTTTTCTTGTGAAAACAAACAAAAGTATGACAATTATCATCATTACAGTGAACATGGAAAGCAATTCACTGCATAGAGTTCGGCTCTGCTCTAAAGCTCTGTTGTTTTATCTGGTCTGGTTTCTTTCCCAGGGAGCATATGCAGCTGTTTCCCACAGATATACAGAGTGTGCTGTAGCGTCAGTGCCTGATTCAGCAGGTTTAGGGAATAAGGACATAGATCTGCCCAGCCTGTTTATATTCCACACAGACAGCAGTTAGTGTTAGAAGTCCCTGCTCATGTCACATAATACAGTTTAACAACTATTATCTTAATAATTATCAGATTTATTTTTTTTTATAAGAGCAAGTCTTTAAACAATGTGTAGGTCGGGTTTGACCAGATGGGTGTTTGAACTTGTTCTTCTCTTTTCTCCTTTTATACTAAAAGAATGGTAAATATTGAAAAAAACATGCAGTCATTAAAATGACAAATATTTAATGAGTGACAGTGAATTACATTTGTCTAGTGTGTTCTAGCCTTGTTTGTACTCTGCAAGCTGTTGTTGTAGAGGCTGCTTCCTAATCCAGAGTCCTTCCTCCATCACTCTGTCAGCTGTGTCTCCTCTAACTCCACTCAGTGTGTGGGTGATAAAGAAGTACCTGTCTCAGTTCTACTGCATTCTTCTTCGATGTAAGTGTGGCCGTGTCCCCCGAGATGACGCACGTGTGGGTTCAGAGCATTTATTAACACAGGGTGTGTAGAAGTATATGCCTATGTAACTGGAAACGAGTGTGGTTTCTCAATCAGCAGCAATGGCATTATCAGGCGAGTTTTATGAAGGGCACGCTAACATTATCACCTGCCAATCACAAGCTTTGCTATTATTTCTCCTGTGAAGAATGAAGGCTTTGCTGAATGCCAGTGCAAAGTGTGGATACAATTATTCCAAATGAGACATGAATGCTTAGTCTGTGCTGGTGTGTGAAATATTACACGTGTGTTTTCAAAGCGCAGCTTTATATGTGAGGTTTAATGTGAAGATGAAAGTGTGCAGACTCTCCTGTGGGTCATATTTCAGCATACAAAGAAACCTACCCACCACAGTATTTACATGTTTCATTTACATATATAAAGCTCCATTTATAGAAAACGCAGGTAGAGCTTATGGTTGAGTGTTTTGCTTATGTTCCCTTTGGTTCCTCTCCCTGAAAAACAGGACTGAAGGGCGTCGACATTGATGAGGAAAGGATGGCTGCGAGTTGAGTGGGAAAGGGATGGATAACAGGGATCAGAGGGAGAGCTGGGTGGGCAGAGATGTGAGTTGTAATTGATGTGTTTGTGTCTCCAGAAGCAAAGAATTTTACTGCAGTTGATCTCATTTGGCACTCCTCCAGAGGACTGATGATTCACACAAGAAGAAAAACACAGTTCCACATATTATTCATGCCCATTTAGCACACAAACACACACACACACACACACACACACACACGGTAAATGCAAAAACACAGGCATCCATAATAATAAACTCTTCTCCTGCCCCACACCTACTCCCACACAAATCACCCATTTAAGTTCTGCATTTATGTTTTAATGAGTTTAAATGCATTGAAATTATATAATTTTGTACTTGAAAATCTGCTTGTTGAAAGTGTAATTATAGTCTTTATGTAATGAAACTTTGTAAATTAATTCTATTTTGCAGAGCTTACTGAGCCCTACCCTACTTAAATAATACACACAAATATGGTAGTTCTCTCCACTTGTCATAAGCATATCATATGGTCATCTAGCAGTATAACAGCATTAGTGTGGGCTGTGTCGAACAAAGTGTGTTTTACCAGCTGAAAATGCTGAAAGCTCTTCAAAGATGCTGTGTTTTTGTTCAGCTGAGACACTTGATATGATATGTTGATATGATACTCACACTTTTGTGGAAGTAACGCTACCATTAACTGTCTGTTTGAGATTACTGAAACGGTCCTGCAAGCATCATTTTTCATAGTCCAGAAGTGTCCCCATGTACAAAAATGGACTTGTACTAACGTAAATCTGTAGTTATTGGTGCCTTAATGTGTCTGTAATCAATGCTTAGAAACACACAAATATGACAGTTTCACTTACCAAAAAACCCAGTTGGGATGTAAGACACAGTTCACTGGCTCAGATTACTAAAGGTGAGGTTTAGCAGACAGTGGTCAGCTACATCTGCCAGCACAGTCAGCACACCTGCCAGTCAAAACAGCCATGCCCCTAACTTTAAGTCTATTACAGTGAAATTCTGATTTTTTTGGATTCAAACTTGTCGTGTGAGGTGTATAAACACCAAACACATTGTGTTTTTGTGGAAAAGTTAGCATCAAACAATAATGAGCTGGTCTGAGTTAATATAGTATTATTCTAGTATTTGTATATTAAGTACCAGTGTCCTTTTTGAGCTACAGTGCATTTGCTACTCAACTGTCACTCAAAGGATGAGTTATTAAAAAGAACTTTAAGTATAATATTGGTCAACGAAGTTTCTTAAAGTACGTATAAAATATGTAATTATTTAAAAGAATAATTGTCTTTGCAGTAAGTGTTAAGACGTGTTCTTCCACCTTCCTCTAACAAAGTGTCCCAGAAACAGTGTTTTATAAAAATACGAACTCAATTATTCCCATACAAATACAAATCCATACCTTAAACTGACAACACCCACACACAAACAACAACACAGTAATTTAACACTGTGTATAGACCTACAAATAAACCTCAGTTAAGCTGTTATCTGCTTTGCCAGCAGCTCGTACTTTTGACAGAATGTGGAAATTACAGACAAACAGGTGTTTTTCTTCACCCAGGAATGAGTTTGATTACTGTCCCCTACTGGACAAGGACTACGGCTGGACAAAGTAGAAAAACAAATACTGGGCCCCAAAAGTAAATCTGAAAAAAACTGTGAGTCCAGTAACAGAACACCACTAGGGTTCAGATCAGGCAGAGCATTCATCCCAATCATCCCCTAGTAGGAAGACGAAAGTCTCCAGGTGAAGCATCCTCGAGCACCCACCCAGGGACCCAAAGAAGGTGCAGATCCAAACGGATTTGAAATCTGACTATTTTCTGTCCTTCTGCAAGTGATTATGGTCCACTTAATTATCAGAGCTCTACACAGACTGCAGGTACATTTTTGACAAAAAAAAATGCCTCTTGAGAAAAATTAGGCTGATAATTTATCTGAAGCACTGAAACTGTAACCAGATGTGAACAAGGTCAGTTCTGTCATTTAAAATTTCACTGAGCCAAATCACATGTCAGCAGTGTCACTGTCACTATTCACTTAAATATGATCATAATACTGTTGGTCCCTTTCACTTTACAGTGTTAAGGTAGCCTCAGTGCTTCGTTATCCAATCCGTTCCAGTTGTTCACAGGGGATGTCCACCTTACTGTTTTCACTGCTACTTTACACTCAGCTGCATCTACACCTGCGGACACACTAGCGTACATGCTTCACACAGCAAGACAACATGGATATAGGCAAGTTTTTCAAGAAAGTAAGTCTTCATCACTGTTGATAGTAACAATTAGTTAGCTCCAGCTAACAGCAGAGAGTCCCATGTAATTAATGAACCAGGTGCTCCCCATTTTGATTAATAAAAACCTGGCTAGCGCACCAAGTTAAATTGTTAGTGTAATGTTAATTTCTGTCACTTGTTTTAGCTCGGAAAAATCGAGCCGAGCTCATTTCATCATCAGTGGAAATAATAATAATACACTAATAATAATCACACGACATACGTCGGGTTCGTGTCGGGCTCGTAGCCGAAAACTAGCTTTACTTTGTTGTCTGGGTCAACTTTGCTAACGAGAGACAGAGAGAGGCAATGAAAGGCTGCTCCAACAGAACTTATTGTTTCGCAGGAAAACACGAACACAGTGTACAGTCGAGTCTTAATAGCTTACTTACAACTGGGCTACACTGCCCATGAGGCTGCATTCTTTAGGGCTATGCCTGTAACGCTCTGCCTGGACACTGGAATTACCAAAAATAGAGAGGGGACAGCCTAAAACAGGAAAAGGCTGCCATGTAATCCCTTTATTTCAACAAAGTAACTGTATTCTGAATACCACCTTTTTAAACGGTAACTGTAACAGAATACAGTTACTCATATTTTGTATTTTAAATACGTAATGGCGCTACATGTATTCCGTTACTCCCCAACACTGCTAGTGTCATTGTATCTGAAATGACAAAGTCTAAAATCTGTGCCATCATGGCAGATGAGGCAAGGGAAGAAAAGGGAGAGCAGTTAACTGTTTGTGCAAATGAGCTTCAGTAGCAGATCTAAAACAATGGTCTTGCAGAGCTTAAGTGTGTAGCACAAACATATGATGGTGCAGCCGTTACGAGTGGCTCCACTGGAGGTGTACAAGCACATTTTAGAAGGCTCCATCCTGAGGCTATCTATGTGCATTGTTATGCTCATCAACTCAACCTGGTTTTGTGCAATAGTTGCAAGGCTGTCCAAGAGGCTGTGGAGCTTTTCAGCTTGTTGGAGTGTGTGCATTCTTTCTTCAGCGCCTCCCTAGTCAATCATCATAAGTTCATGGAGGTTCAGTCAGAGCTTAAATTGACAAAAACTGAGCTTGTGCAACTTTCAAACACTCGCTGGGCATGTCAGTTGTGATCAATCAGTGCAGTTCTTGAGACATTGCCTGCCATGTTGGAGTGCCTGCTATCTGCTATTGGATCACCCATAGCTTTTGGTCTCAGAGCAAAGCTCCACAAGTTCTCAGCAGTCTTTGCACTACTGATGTTTCAGTCACTTCTGTCTGTAACTGAAGGACTCCACAAGTTCCTGCAGAAAGAGACTTGATGTCATGATCCTGGGCCATGTTGGCCCAGCATTCTTGGTTCTCTTGTATTTTTGGTATGTTGTTCTGTGTTTAGGCCATGGTTCCTGCCCCGTTACATTGTTCCTTATGTGTTTACCCCCTGTGTGCCCCTCTGTGTATCTGAGCCCTCGTCTCTCCTTGTGTTTTATTCCATGTTTTCCCCAGCCCGTTATGTCTGTGCTCTCCCCGTGCTCTCTCTCCTCCTGTCTGAACCTCTGTGCACTTCCTGTTTTGCTCTGACAGTCCCTCGTTAGTATGCGTCATGTTGTGTTCACTCCTGCCCTGTCTCGTTATGATTATCAGTGTCACCTGTGTTCCCCGTGTGCTCCCACTCCCCTCGTTAACCCTCTGTGTATTTATGTCTGCGTCTCTTTCAGTTCGGTGTCGCGTTCTCCCTCATACATGGCCGTGTGTTTCCCCGTGCAATATGTTTAGTTTCCAGTTTAGTTTGTATGGTCTTCCTGTCCAGCAATAAAGCTGCGTTTTGAGTTCATTCCTGCCTCCGCGAGCTTGCGTTTGGGTCCACTTCCTGCCTGCCACACAGCCGGTTCATGGCACTTTAGACCTGGCAGAAGCTTTTATCTGCAAACAAGCTGTGTGTGACACACTTAAGATCAAACACTCAGATGCATTTGCCACAGAGCTGTATGACAAAACCAAGGCCCTGTACAGCATCCCTGAACCAGGTGCCAAGTCAAGGCACAAACAGAGGAAAATGGAGGATTTTGTGCTGGAGGCAACTGTGGGTTCATGCACTGAAAATCTGTTTGTGGTCTAAGATGTTTAAGCTGTCCAAAAAAGTTGAAAAGCAATTTCTCAGTCTTTGTTTTCTGTGAAATTTTGTGCTCATGTGCTGTCAAGAGATGTATTCTAAGACACTTCTTCAGCTTCGAATCAGAGAGGAGAAACACACACTGCAGTTAGTTACTTGCAAGCAAGGGCAGTCACAGAGCACTCGCACAGAAGTGCGGGCTCTGAGACTCGCACCGTGCCACTGCCCTGGTCTTTATTTACACATCATTGGGTGAGTGTGTGTGTGTGTGTCTGTGTGTGTGTGTGGGGGGGGGGTCAGAGTGGCCTGGAAGTCCAGCAGTTCATCTAAACAAAAGGCACTTAGCCTAAAACAGACATAGATACGTTTATCCTATCATGAAACAATAAGAGAAGGTACGACCTTTTCCCATGCTCCCAGGATGTGGGTTTGAATGCCAGAACACTCTGGAATGCACACAAAGCCTTTTGCAGTCTACTAAAGATCACACATCCTATCACTACACAATCGATTATAAACCTCTAAGCATATATGCAAACTTATATCATTAAAAGCTTATACTGACTACTAAGTACAATTTTCCATTGACATTCCCTCCTGTTGTCAGTATAACTTTTGAGTGAGATATCAGTATGTAACATCTTGTTGTACATTTTCTGTTACATCGTCATTAATCACACAAAGTCTTCATGTTCCAACAGGTCGGAGTCATCATCATCATTTTTCACGGCTATGTATGCAGCAACAGTGGAAAATATTATGCGGTTAATCATGAGTTTTAGACGTGGCAGTATACATGTTACAAAAAAACAAAATAAAAGTAAAAATACTCCAACTCCGATGAGTAGTCTTCTTAGCACCTGTAGCCAGGAGCCAGTGTAAAGCCAAGAAAACCAGTCACTTGTATCCCTTACATAATCCTGATTTTGGGCCTGCTGGATCTCTCTCAAGGCGTTCAGGGCATCAGTCATATTTGATGAGTGTACATTGTCTGGTATGTAAGTGCAGCAGGTGTTGTTGAAGAGGACGCAAAGTCCCCCTTTCTCTGCTAGTATCATGTCCAGAGCTACTCGATGTTGCATCACTGCAATCCGTAATGCATCAGTTTCCTGATTCTGCTGTTCGTTCATCTTACACGAAGCGTTCAAGAAGAGTCCAAAACGGTAGTCCAAAGTTTCAATCCTCAGCATGTTTTTTTCCGGTTCCCACCCAGGGGAACAATGAATGGAGTACTTTCTGTCCAGTAGTCCATGATTTGAATTCCTCGGGTACGTCGCTTCCCCATATCGGGTCATGTGGTTGAAGTTTAGGGAACGTTGATCTTCTTTTCCGGCGCGCTGTAGAAGTGGTGTTTACTGCGGTCATCCTGAAAGTGTGGTCTGACAGGAATATAGGAGCACATGTTCCTGTCCAGCCTGGGGGCAGTATGAAATATGCTCGTTGTCCACATAGCCAGGCCATTCCTTGCACCCAGTACGTGCCGTTAGAAGGTCCACTCATATTCACAGGGGCGCCCTCTCCGTGACCTGCAGTTTGGACACAGTTTGTGGTGTTTCCAAGGGGTGTGTTACCTTTCTCTTGTTGATAACACATGGAGTGGTTCTTCCCTGGGAGCTGGTCCAAAAACACTGGGAAGTGGATGGATGTATTCCAGTTTGTCACATTGAAATCGATCCAGAAGGGTTGATCACATGTTCCATTGCTAAGTCCAACAGCATGTGAGATTATGTCGTTGATGGTGATTTGGCTGTGTTGGAATCCAATGCCAGCGAAGCTAGCTGCACACTTTGCTTGAGTCTTGTTCATATATTCACCATATAGTGTGGGGTGTGTCGACGTGCTGGGCATATGAGAACAGACATAACAGTCTGTATTTGCATTGTATTTCCATCTTTTCTGTCTGCCTCGTGGCTCAGCTGTTTCCGGCATCAGCTGGGGTCCTGTAAGGGTGGGCGTCGTAGTCAAGGTAACCAGGAGGGTCCACCTTCTCATGGCTGGCACAGGTCCGTCACACCCTACTGCTTGGTTACCTCAGAGTTGGTCAATGGCTGGAGGTTGAAGTGCGAGCAATTCCCTACGGGCGCCCAATCAGCACTTCCCCCTCACCACTGAAGCAACTAAGCGAGGGTGAAACTTTCCTTTACTAGTTGACTTCTGTGGAGGAAGTGGAATCCTCTGGGACCTCAACCTTTTTGCAGTGGCTCTGATGTATCCAGGAGGGTCTCTCAGCTATTTTGCCGGCTGTTGGAGTGGTCAAAAGCACTTGGTAAAGACCCTCCCACCGTGGCGAGCTCCAATTTTTCCTTTGGAGTACTCGGACAAGGATCCAATCACCTGGCTTCAACCTGCAAGAAATAGGTGAAAAAGAGTCTTGCGGCAGTTTATTGTTTAAAACAACTTCTCTGTTTGTCAACAATTGAGTCATCCAATCTGCCAGAGTGGTTTTGGTTTATTGATTGATTTATCTAGTGGCTCACTAGTAACTGGCAATGGAAAGGGTCGCCCATGTATGATTTCAAATGGGGACAGTTTGTTACTTCCTTGTGTTATTCTCATCCACATTTTGACTAGGCCTACACATTCTGGCCATTTTGAAAAAACATCTATAATTACTAGAGCATATTTTGAGCCCTGACACTCATTCAATTCAATGAAGTCCATGTGAATTGTATGAGATGGGTGAGATGGTGTAGGAAAATGTCTTCTTTTTGGTCTTAAGTTACCTTGGGTATTGTGTTTTTGGCAGGTCATACATATTCTCACATATTCTTTTGCTGAAGTTTCAAAATTTACGGTATAAAATTGTTGATTTATTATAGAGATCATCCCTCCCGTTGAGACATGGCTTAAACCATGGCTCACTAGAGTGGCTGTTTTGTGTAATGATTTGGGAAGAATGGGTTTTCCTGCTATTTTCAATATGTCATCAGTGTCTAGTACTGCTACGTGTTTCATCCTGTAGTACAGACAGTGGGATGGTGTGATTTTCATGAGTTGTTAATAAGACTGTGGTTGCTACGGCTGCTGCTTTTGCAGCTTTATCAGCAAAATTATTTCCCTTTGTAACTTCAGAGTCATCCTTCTGATGTGCTGCACATTTGCAAATTGCTAAATGTCGTATCACATGAGGAGCTCTCTCCCATGTAAACAGATGTGTGTCATGATAAAACCTTTCCCCACACACTAGAAATAAGAAACTAATTTCAACCCTCTGTTACATTCTATTCATTTATTTCATAATCCATTCATTTTTCCAAATCTAGTATCAATGAACTAATTTGCATATCAGCTCATAATGCGCTAAGTTGATAGGTCGACAGAAATGCACGTTCAAAATATTATCACAAAAGAGAATTTCCTTTATACAGTTAATTACTTGTGTTGCATCAATCAAACTGAAAGCGTCTCACAATTTATTGTATTACCAACTAAATTTATTGTCTGATTACTGCTTGGTCATACCAGATTCTCTCTGTATTTTTATTTTTCTTCTCTGTTTTCACAAATGTTTCTCCTATTGTCCTGCAAGCTGGAGAGTTAAATGTCAGCAGTTGATAAATTCTGCATTTGATAACAAAACTCTGTTAAGTTTTTCCTGCTTTAATACCAATGAGAGATATAGAGGCGCATGTATAGTGTGTGCTATAGTGTAAGCTGTTCTCTGATAGTAGAGACTACAGAGCACATTCTTCACCTCCACCTTTGTTGGAAGCAGAGAAACAAGGAGCCAAGGTCATAACTCAGGCTCACTGGGAGTTAAAAGAATGTGTGTGCTTAGTTTGTGGCTGTGGCCCATTTTGTATGGCGTGTGTGTATGTAAGTGTGTAAAACCTGCAGATAGTCAGATTAACAGTAACAGTATTTTGTCTCTATCTGCCATTCTGCAATTCATCTCATGTAAACAATAACGTGGCGCTGGCGTGGCGTGAAAAGAGAGCACATACCTTTGTCGCTGCGTGACGAACTCTGTAATCCTCGTCCACACATAAACGCAAAAAGGAGTTTTAAATAATCTCCGTTTTGGTGAATCGCAACGCCGTTTACGTGTTGACGAAAAAGCCCAAACGCATAGAAACAGCTGCGTTTTCAAAAAAATACCGATGTAGGTGTGGACGCAGCGTAAAAGAGTTAGTAGTATATTTTATTACTACCTGTAATTTATTGCCGTTTACTTGTATTTGCTTAATTGTTTACTAAATGTTTGAGGTGTGAAATAAACCGCAATGGCGCAAAATATGGGTGTGTGTGTTTGGAGGATGCGTTTGTGCGGTGGGGGAGGGGTTAGGTGGTGGGGGGCGCGAACATTTTTCTTGTGAAAAAGGGGGGCCTGGCAAAAAAAGTTTGGGAACCACTGCACTAGACGGTATTTTGTAGTATTAGCTTTCTTCACCACTCTTTGTTTTATTATTATAATTATTATTATTCTTGTTATTATTATTTTAAATTCTCCTTTCTCAAAAACAGAAAATGAAATTGTAGTTGTTCTTGGCTGAGAAACACAAACCCCCCCCTTTTTTTTCCAAGACAAAACTAAGTTTTAACTTTTCTGCCTTATCACCTAAAACAAAGCAGACAACCCTCTCAGCTGGCTCTGAACTTATCGTCATCAAGATCGCATGTTAAGGGTCACTTCAGAAGTCACAATACTCCTCAATCAAGCAACACGGCAAAAACAAACAAAAAAAAAAAAAAAAAAAAAAAAAAACCCTCAGCTCACTACACAGAGAACAACAGCTAAGACACAACTGAAGATGCTTTTCCTCTCTGTTCTCTTTGAACTTTAGAATAAACTTCATCTATATTTGTAAATCATTATGTGTCACTGTGATCTACAAGTATGGTCACAAATTTATTTATTTTTCAAACCAACAAAACAAAAACAAATTGCTGACGGCATGAATGCTTTACACACATAAGTCAGAATGCAAAAAAGGCTGCTGCCAAAGACAAATCAGAAGTGTGAGGGAAAGAGAAAAAAAAAAGAAAAGCTGACAGCTGTGTGCTTGAGCTTTAATAGCTGTTTCCTTCCCTCTGATGTGTTCTTATGTAGCTCCTGCTGTACAAAATGTGTAACTTGCTCATCAGCTTACAGTGACCACATATTTAATTCAGCTTCTCAATTTTGTAGGTTTAGCTGTTGTATACAGGGTTTAGCTTATTAGTTGTTAGTAAAGGTGTGCTCTATATCTCAATAATGTCTCATCTAGGATGGCAGGTTTTCAAGCAGGTCAAGTGCCTCCATGCACTTAATTAGTTTAGATATTTTCTTTATCTTCTTCATCTCATATGTAATTGTACTGAATTTGAGCAAACCTTAAGCTTGATGCAGACTACTTTCAACAATTATCCACCACACATCATAACTGACTAAGGTGCCCCTAATATTAATATTATTTCATTATTAATGCTATTATCTTTTTATATAACAGCAATAGTATATTACAGTACAATTTTCCATTGACATGTGCTATGTTCATTCATACCGTGTGCTTCTCTTGGGGGCTAAGCCCCCCCTTTACTTAAAACCTAGTGACGCCCCTGCATGTCAGAATGAAACATATAGTGTGCAAACAAGTATACACACGTATATGATGTATAACTGTTTATTATACTGAATTGAGCTGAAGTTGAGCTTTTTTGTTTGTTCCTATTATCTATTGATCCTATTATATTATGATTATTGACTATTATCCTATTATTACTATTGTTTATTGCTCGTTAATTCCCCTGTAAATTGTATTTGGATGCACTGGAAATATTGCTTTTAAAATCTGCCAGTGCCAGTAAAAACCACTGAAGTGAAATTAAGAATGTGTCTCACCAAACACACCCTCATTATATGAACATGCAGACATTGTGCTCCAGTGTTTTAAATTACAACAAAAAGCATGTTTTTTTTTGTTTTTTGCTTTTTATGCATTTTCTGTTTTAATAACAAACATAATATCCTCAACAGTCCAGGTTTGTCATCACCATGGACCATTCCAAACTAGTGTAACAGGTAATGTTTTGGTTTGAGGCTGGTTGATAATACCAACAACGTTAGCTTCAGTTATCCAACCCTTCACCTCCCATTTGTAAAATTAATCTCTTAATAACTAAACATCTTGGGGTTCCTTAATGTTGGAAAGTGCACGAAAGCAGCTACATGGCCTCTTTTGTAAACAACAGAAGGTACGCAGTGTTTGGTATAAAGTGTATTGGTTGGCTATTTTATATACTTTGACAAAGTAAGTTGAAAAATGTGTGTGACAAACTCCAATAACATTTAACAAAGCCAGTTTTTTAGATTTGCCTTGTGATACATCTGAAAATTAGTTTATATCACTCAATAAATCATCAAATACTGTCAAAAGCCCCCAATAATCTTTGTTGTTAAAGATATAATTTTCTAAAATTAGTATTATCTTAACATGGGAAGATGGGAAATAAAGATAAAGGATTGGTGTGGCTGCAGTCGCTTTCTGGCTCCGATTTACAGAAGAAATTGTGAAATGATGGCAAAATTTCCTGTATTTTTATGAGAAACCAATGTGCTTGGTTGAGATTTTAACTGATGGATATCATCATAAAGCTTCCCCCACTTGATTACTTACTTTGTTTTTATTACAAGTTTTCTAAAATGTTCTGTTTATGTAAATTAGGTATTATGAAAGGGTGTGAAAGGGTCAGTGTGACAAAGGAAAATACAGAGATGTGGTGACCCCAACAGGCGCAGCACAAGGAATAAAAAGATGTAAATTAGTTATTATCTCAAAAAAATTGCACTAGTTTCCATAAATTTCCAACAGACAATATGGAGTAAAACAGACACATAAATGTTTTATTTTCACCAGTTGGAAAGAATGAAATGAAAGGGGAATCTTAAACTTGATCACCGCCTGTAGCATCCTACCACGAGCAAAGTTCAAACATACTTTCAGGCATTCCTGTAACATCAGTTCAAGAAAAAATAAGAAAAGCAATTTCATCTATGAAACAGACATAACTGTTATTTATCCAAACATCATGGAACAAAATGTCCAAAATATGCTCATTCTTTGCATTACATGAATGGCTTCATGAAACCTGCTGTTTGTCTTTACTCCTGTTGTACCAAACTGTAATGACCATACTGTTTGCCTCAGAGAGCCAATCAAAGTCGAGTGTTTACGTGGTGCCGTCAGCTCCTGACCACTGATTTCTGCTCCCCGTTTTCTGTGGCACAGCTTCTGTGTGTCTTTGTGAAATCCTGTGTGCTCATGATGTCAGATTAGCCATGAAAAAAAAAATCAGCCCATTTAAGTCCAGTGCCAAAGGCCACAACATCACGAGCATTATACCCTCTTTAGTCATTCCGAGTGCTCCACCATTACCTCCCCCACTACTCTGAAACTAATCCATCTCCCTTCAGGCTACCACACACACACACACACACCCATACACACCAAATCGGGTCCAGACTGGTTTAATTAATGTATGTCCCCTCCACTGCCCTAAAGGACAGAGACGGTATCACTGTGACACGTCCTGTGAGGCCTGTCACTGGGAAGTGTAAGCACCTACTGTGTGTGTGTGTGTGTTGTGAGAGAGAAATGCTAATTCTGAAGACAAATGCAAAAGCTTTGCTGCAATTACAGTGGGTAGTGAAGAAAATGAATGTAATGATGGCAACATCTTTAACAGAAACAGGATTTTATCTGAAGTCGTTTCTTGTTAATAACATCTGAGAATGTGTTTTTTATGCCTTAATGACTGAAGCCATTTAGGAAACAATCACCATTTTCACAAAGCTTTTATGATAATAGTTCCTGGATTTTAATTTATATAAATGTCCATTTGGTTGCTCTCAGTCACAGAAGTAATAATGCTCTGCAGGACAGAACTGTTCAGTGATTTAAAGAGTAGGTCTGGTGATGTGATCAACAAAATGTGATGCAATCTAAAATAAAAACCCACAAAATAATATTACAAATATGTATCATGCAGAATGTATTGAACAGGCATTCCTGATCTTTACCTCAGAAATGATCACTCACTCAACGCCAGGCTTGCAATGCACTGAGTTTTAAAAGAGTTATAGAGGCCAGCAGAAGAAAGACAAAGGACAGTAAATCAGGCAGAGTAGTAACACTGAAATACGCTGTCAAAATATCTATAAAATATAAGAACATCATGGAAAGTAAACACTGTCACGGGACTGAGAGGTCAGCACCAAAACTGGACGTTTTTACAATATGTTTATTAGTTAGACTGGACTTGAAAATGTGGCAAGGACAACGTGGAACTTGACGTGGCGCGGCCTGGGTAACGTGGCTATGGGGACAGGATCTAGAGAGGGGAACGGGGCCTTAGATGCAGACTGCAACAGGGCATTTAGCCATCACGCTGAGGAGAGAGGACAACAGAGGTAGGGAAGAAGAGGAGCTCTGAAGTTGGTAAGTATATTACGTACCTATTCTTACTTGCAGGAGGAGGAAAAAAGCAATTGGTGGTGGTGGGGGGTTGACCAGAGATCCAGAGGTTCCTGATGGAGTGTGGTGGCAGGAGGCGAGGCAGGTGAGGTACAGAGTGAAGCCGGAGGTCTAAGACAAGGTGAGTCCAGGAACTGTAGCACAAGAAAGTGAGGTTAGCAAGGTAGCAAGGTAAATCACAAAGACAGCTTGAAACGTGAGAGTCAGCTGCCAACATGAGTTAATGACAAACTGGCGGTGAATGAGCGTCAGCATGAGGCTTAAATCACTCTGCCTGCAATCAGCTCCAGGTGTGAGGAGCTGGAGGAGGAGGTGGCCCTGCCCAGGGGCAGATCCCAGGTAGACTCAGGAGACTGATGGGAAATTCCAGTGGCACACTTCGGACCATGACACACTCCTAGTGCTTACTCCTGTTTACCCTTAGTGGCTCAAAACTGCAACTTCTTTTGCGGCTGCGTCAGTCCACAGAAGAAGTTGTGGCTCAGAGAGGCACAGAAGGCTTGACCACAGCTGGAGCAGTGTTCATCACTGACCAGTATGATGTGAAAAAGAAATATCAGGCCTTCAAGTCTTTAGGAGAAGTAAAGCATGTTTGTTTGTCTCCTACTGTCTCAGATTTTCTCTTCCCCTACTTTCATTAGTCTGTGGTTTTATCCTTAATAATCTCTATCTTTTTAAAAATGTAATCTGTATTTTATGTCCTAATTCCTGCCAAACCCTCTTTGTGACTACACTGAAAAGTTAGGACAAGAAAGAGGGAGTGCTCTTCTTTTCCTTCCTACTGTTGCCAAAGCGCTTGTTCATAGAGCTCATCTGACTGTTGGTGTTATTTGGGGGCATTTTCTGACCAAGTATGTTTGCACATATAAAGGAATTGGACTTTGCTCTCAGTGTACACAACAGAGCAGTCAACAGAGAATACTGACAACATGGCATCAACATGACACACACATAACAACGTGTATAGCATTAAACCGATACCACAGATATGAATGAAATTGGCAACTTTGTTTATCTCCAGCACTCAGCTTGCTGTGAAAAGCCAAAATATTCCCTAGAATGCACAAGATTGTAATTAAATAATAGAGATCAAACTAGTAATTTCAACCATCTAGTTTAAAATCTAAAAAATATTACACTGACAACACCATTACTGAAAAAGTAATAAAAACTGAATCAAAAAGCATCAAGATGCAGCACATAAAGGTAACATCATCTTTCATGCTGTGCCTTTTCCATTGTCTTTGTCTGTGCAGGTTTAAGGTGAATTTTTGCACCTGATAACTACGAGTAGTGTCTGTGTTGACTGTAGCACCTTTACTCCTGCCACACTGTATCAGCATCACCAAACACAGCCCATAGTCTGGACTCTTTGTAACTGAACGAACCAGCCAGGAGCTAGAAGGCTGGGTTAAATGTGTATCTATCATGTAAATACTAAATATAAACACAAACACGCCTATAGTTAACGCCATACACTGTAAATACTGTTTTTAGAAATTAACTTAAATATATATTTCCGTCTACACTTTATTATACATGATTGTCAGTATGGGTTTTATATATGGATCATTATGAATATTTACATAAACATGGATTTTAGTGCTTCAAAGCTTCTTGTAACTTTATTATAATAGTCTATGATAGTGTGTTTAACCCCAGCCCCAACTTTTTGCAATTCCAGTTTCCCTCTAGTGTCACTAAAAAACATCCAGTACAATAAAATCCAATCTAAAAGTCAGAGGAATTGTGTGTTTTACACATTGTGTAATGCTTTTGGACCAATGTTGACATTCAAATGTGGAACAGAGACCTTGTGTTGTGGGCAGCAAAAGCATATTCAACAACTACATCTTTCATGAAGGAGGGTTGAGGCTTTTCTTGAGAGAGGTTTGTCTGGGCAGAGCGACACAGATCCTGAGAGTATGTCCTGTGGATCAAGTCTCTAATCTTCCATATGTTGTCACGTTCTTCCAGTTCCTTTTAGAGTTTAAATATCTGCAAAGCACTTTGAAACTGCTCTGAATAAATTGCGCTATTTAAATACATTTGTCTGGCTTTGACTTCACGATGCAAATGAACAGGTCTCTCTTTCAACTTAGCTCAAACTCCCAGTCATGCCTGTGTTTGACAGAGCAGGAGAAGGTGCAGCACGGCGACAAAGGAGAGCGATTATAATATCAGAAAAAGACTAATAGGCGATTATGTTAGAAACTGCAGGCTTTCTGGAAGAGGCAGGAAATGCACTGTGGACCACGGATGGCATTAATTTGCAGTGCAGACTGTACATCGGCTCCAACAAAAATCAGATGGATGCAATACTTAAACTAAACAAACAGCAAAGGTCTCAGAACAAAGCAAGTGTGTGACAGGTAGACGATACAGAAAACTCTTACAGTAACAGAGAAAGAAGGAAACAATCCCGGGACTTTTCTCTGTTGCTTTGATTGACATCAGAACATGAAAAGATTTTTTTCCATTTTTTTTTAAAGAAAACCTTTCGATGTGTGAGCTCTGTTTTTGTCTTCTACAGAGAGACTCTGCCATTAACGCAAACAGTTTTTGGACATGAACTAAATCTAATTCACAGCACTGACCCTGTACAACTGTGTATAATAATCTCTTACAAGCCTGTGTTTGCTTGTTATATTAGCTAATGTTCATATCCCACACATTCATGTGAAGTAAGCGCAGGGCAGGAAAATGATGCTTTCTTTCACTGTGTGATCCTCTGCAGTAAAACTTTTTATTAATAAAAGGTCATAGTAAAAAGTTCAGATCCAATAAATGATTCATTTTCATTTTCATAACAGAAAAAAGCATGAAAACATGGTGATGCAGAGGTTAGTGCTGTTATCTCAGAGCGAGAATGTCCTGGGTTTGATACCTGCCAGCTGGCCGGTGTGTGCATGTTCTCCCATGCGTGCGTCGGTTCTTCCTCCCACAATCCAAACACATGCATATCATGTTAACTGGCAAGTCAAGTTGGCCACTGGTGTGACTGTGAGTGTCTCTCTGTGCTGGCCCCGCCACAGCCTGGCCACCTGAGAAGAGTCGAGCCTTCTTTACATGTTTTTAAATCCATGAAATTTAAATCAGATATCCCAATTTAGCTACCATAGATTAACCTCATGAGCAGTGTTGGGTGCACTGGTTTACAAAGCAGCATGTTAGAACTTGTAATGAGTAAAGTTACACATTGTTCTTCCCATTTAAGTTCTCTGTTAAGTTTGATTTTATAGTCCTGTGATGGATCCCCACTGCAGTGGGAAATGTCTGTGTTTGCATTCATACTTGTGTCCTGAGTGTATCTGCACTGCTGTGGCATCCGCAGTGAAACTGAGCTGCTGCCGCTAGTCTTACAGGTAATACTTCAAACTTAGCAAGGGGAAAAGAAGTGATTCAAGCAGTAGGAATAATGTTGAACAGCTGAATGTCTACACTGGCAGAATAGCTATTTGCATTAGCATAATGAGCAAACCGATACCTTATTTCCTTGTTTCTTTTACTCTGACACACACACACGCGCGCGCACACACACACACACACAAATCATTTCAGTGCAGTTCAGTTTTATTTATATAGTACCATCACAAGAGCAGTCACCTTGAGGCACTTTATATTTTGAGGTAAAGACCTCATCATAATAGAGAGAAAACCCCAACAATCAACAGAGGGAAGGAAAAACTCCCTTTTGACAGGAAGAACCCTTGGGCACACCAAGCTGTGGGAGGGCAGCCATCTGCCACGATCAAACTGGGGGTGAGGGAAGGGAGACAGGAGAGAAGACACAGTGTGGAAGAAATAAAGAGATTAATAATAGCCAATCATTAAATGCAAAGTGTTGTATGAACACATAGTGTTTCTCATTGTTTCCTTGTCTTGGCACACAGCTAACAAGTCAGAGATCAGTTTTCTTTTAAGAAAATATTCAGAGTATTTTGTGCTGTTGCGGTCGTATTAAGTTATCTGCTGAGGAGCTCATCCTTCCCACTGTGAAGTAAAACCTGAACACTGCTCCACAAGCAGTAACTCAAGTCTGTGTGGAAACATAACCATGCTAGTCATGGATTATGTGGTGAAGGATATGAAGTCAAATCAATACATTCAGAGGTCAACAAACAGCAGGCTGCACACCCTGTGTATGTATCATCAGCACACACAAGCTAAAGAGATGTTTAGTTTTAAATATGCAATTCTCTAAAAAAAAAACCTTCATGAGGCAGAAACATCAAAATTATAGCATTGTTTTCATGCTCTTCTCTAATGTCTACAAATGAATCAGTCCCCAAAACGAGACCTAAGAACTATGCTTTTGACATTTCAGAACATCTGGATCCTAATCCATCCACTGGACTTGGATCATTGGTATAAAATGTCTAGATGGATGGATGGATTCAGGACATTTGAAAAATAAGAAGTTTGGCATTCTTGCTGATCTACAGATCAAACGAGCTTTAATAAAACTGGGTATTGATTAAAGAACAGCTGTGGCTCCACAGGACAGAGGACAGAGACAAAGAATCTGAGACTTCAAACAGAACTCAGAGACTGTGGGATGTTTTAAGCCCCGAGGCAGCTGCTGCATTTCTGCTTATACTGTAACACTCCACAACTTATTACAGCTGCAGGTTCACCAAGTCATCTGTGTGCAGTCAGTGGCAACTTAGTTTGACTCCTATAAAAATGTAATGACTAGAATCTATTACCTAATTATGTTGGTAGTTGGCACTCTTTATTTGATATATAGAACAAAAACATCACTAATCCTCTGCTAGTTCATCCACTGCTGTCGTCTACACATCTGACACCTCGAGCAGAGTATTTAATCATCATCATCGTCTTTTTTGAAAACAACAAATTCCCTTATTCACTCATACCCTTTTTGTCTATTTTATTTTAATGGAAACAAACCACAAAATTAAAAATCATTTTTTTTGAAGAAAAATTCTCATTTACTAATTTCAAGTTAAGCTCAGCAGGGAAGTTTTTCTGAGCTCATAAACTCAGAAGTAAGTTAATTTTCTTGTGCGCTTCAGTGCATTTGACAGAAGAGTCGCCACCTGTTGGCCATTAGGGAGTGTTACGACTGCTGTCATAATTTTGTCTTATATGCAAATCTCTGTGATTGGTGGATCCAGAGGACGGACCATACAGATGGATCACCCTTATGTTGTGGTCTGGTATCCCAAGACGGGCCACGACAAGAGAATGCGAGTTTCAGTTTCAGAACCGCTTCACATTTCACGTGAATGAAATATATATAAATATATATGTTTGTTTTATATACAGTGTACGGTCAAATCAGAGAGACAGAGCGAGAATGGGACAAGGTTGCATTTACTTCACCAACTGCAAAGAGTCAAGCCCTTTATTTGTTTTTAAGATATACAATACAAAAAGAAAACAATATTAACCATAATTTTAAATTTTGCAAAAGATTCTGAGCAGAAAAAACATCTTAGCTCAGTAAAATAAGCACTATAGTAAAATAAGCATTATAGTAAAATAAGCACTATATCAGAAAAAAATAGCTCAGGAAGGCAGAACAGAAAATACAAAAAAAGTGATGAACTCAAAAAAAATTAAATCTAAATATGGTACAAAGCAGAGAGTCTAAGATAAATGTAGAAACGCATTTTCCTCATAAGATATTTTTCTATTATGTAAATCTGAGAAAGACAGAGCTGACCGTGGCTCTGTGTTGATGATAAGTGCAAAGGTGTTGATAGTGTAAATGTAAAATCTTTTCTCTTCCCACAGCAACAACACTGTGAAGTTGCACTGAATCAATAAAAGGCATTAATGTTTATAATGTCTCCTCAGAGCTACAGTGACAGAGTGTGAATGTCACCATCGTAGATGAACAGTTAATAATATAAATTCCACATGTTCAACAAGCAGGAATACAGCACTGTTTTATATGAGAGCAGTCACATGGATAGATTGCAACACATATTTATGAGCCGAGCTGATCTGATTTGAGAGGGCCGATCATTAATGAACCGCTGACACCATTTCCAACCAGCAGTGTCTGCAAATCTGCTCCCCTGGTTCAGGTATACGCCACTGCAGCACTGCTGAACATCATCTGCATGAGAGAGAAGTCTGAGAGGGCGAGTGAGAGGGAGGGAAGGTGCTGGATGTTTAAATGACTCATATACCCACATGTTAATTAGAGGACTATACTCAGTTACTGTTGTTACTGATCGAACCTGCAGTGTGGAGCTTTTCACTGTTTACTAAGCAGTGGTTATTCTGCTGTTATTTACAGTACATTACAGTCGTGCTCCAAACTTACCAGAATACAGAAACAATCATAATCCAATGGCTTCACATGTTAACTGTATGTACAGTGACTCTGTGAAGTACTAAACAGTTTGGCATGGATGGAATAAACTACAAAACCTAAGCCAGTTCACAAAAACCTCTTTATTCAGATGTGGGATCTTTATGAGATGTTTGAACGACAAGCTGCCAGAAACAAAGCGCCTAAAAACTGGTGTAATTTAATTAATTAAGGGTTTTTTTCTTCTAATAAGTTACTCTATACGTAGATACAAAAGTGCTCCATCCCTTGAGCGCCTTCTTTACAGAGATGGGCAGTAACGCGTTACAAGTAACGCGTTACAAGTAACGCGTTACTGTAATCTGATTACTTTTTTCAAGTAACGAGTAATGTAAGGGATTACTATTGCAAAAACGGTAATTAGATTACCGTTACTTTCCCGTAGGAACGCTGCGTTACTAAAACCATGATTTTTTTCGAGAATGTCTCATGACAGTGACGTAAACGAGTGCGACGTTTGTGACAACAGCTGTCTGCAGATCATAATATATCGAGTGCGGGAGTATGAGCGTGCAGCGTTTAAAGCGTGGAAGTACTGACCTTATTTTGAGTTTGATTCCATAAAAAGTGACAAAAACATTAGTGTCCGTTGTGCGTGGGAAGAAACCTAAACTTCCAAGCAAGCAGTGCGCTACGACTTATGTGAAACTCACAGAGAAACTCGCGGATTCTTCCACTGACCGCCGCGGCACACCTGCACCAGGGTAAACCTCCGCCTACCCCAGTCCTGCTTTACAGGTGAAAATAGAGCAACAGGACCGCTAGTCTTTGATTTTATTTATTTTCTGCTGTGTTTTACTTTCATCTATTTGAAAGAGTGAGTGTAAACACAAAAACATATTTTATTTTATGTGCTGGAATGTGCAGAAAATAGGTTTAAATGTTAAACAAATTTCTTCCAGTCAGAGAATGTTGCATATAATTAAGTTTTTGCTTGATGCATAAAGTTAAAAGATTTAAAGTTTTAAAAAGAGACTTTTCCATTTGATTACATTTTGTATGATGGATTATGCAGAAAAAGTAGAATTGGGCTGAAAGATCTATCGCTTTATCACCTATTCAGGTTGTAAATCGTGTTTTTAAAAAGTAACTAAGTAACTAAGTAATTAATTACTTTTGAAAATAAGTAATCAGTAAAGTAACGGGATTACTTTTTGGGGGAAGTAATCAGTAATTAGTAACTGATTACTTTTTTCAAGTAACTTGACCAACACTGCTTCTTTATGCTTGACTGAGTTGTAGGTTTGTGTTAGTTGCTAACAAAACCAACTATAAGGTAAGCAGAAATATATGTGTGTAATTTTATATTGCCCACAAACAAGGAGACTGTGGATTTTTATGGTTTAGTTTATGAAAGTGTTTTTATTTACATCAGTACTGGAAAAATGTTTAATTGCATCCACTGTGATTCAAAAGTATGAAAACAAACAAACCATGAAAAGAACGTTTGTACTGTAGATTGTAGAGCTTATTTCAGCACATGAAAGGGTTTTTCAGTATGTGCTGTATTTGTGTATGTGTCTAATGATGAGAGACATGTCTGTGCCTGCAGCAGATTCTCCATTTTCAGTTCGAGGGCTGGTGTGGTGTGTTTGTAAAGCTGCAGCACTCACAAACTCACAGTTATGCCAACACAGACATCACTGAATCCATTTCAGAATAATTCTTCCAGCCATAAGAAGACATCGCAGGTCTGCACCTGTGTGCCCTTAAGAGTGTGTACATGTGCAAGTGTGCATGAGTACGTGGGCAGGAAGGCACTGCAAAAGCTACTTATTATCATTTATATAGTTTTTATACGGTGCCTTAACTATGTTCACAGAGTTGTACTATTGGGGGTGTGTCAGTGTCATAACATAATGTTAGTGGTGAAAACATGTATGAGATTATGGTAACGTTAGAGAATGATGTGTAGCTGATATATAATTTATCGAGTGAGGTGCAGCAAAATTTGTCAAAACTCTATTGTATTTAGTTTTTAAAATGTTGTATAGCATTTCACTGTAATACTGAGGCTCCACATGTCACTTCACAGTCGTAGTGGAGCATAAATCAGTGGGACACAAGACGTGAAGCATGTTGCATGTTTGGGGGTTCCCAGCCAGAGCGACATCCTATTCAGACCTCCAATAACCTCAAGCTTGAGCAGACACCAGTGTCTGTGTCCAGTTAGCTTAGTTTGATGTCTAAAATCCACCAGGGGTGATCAGAGCCAGTTAGACTAAAAGATCAATGTCTATTTGATTGAAACACTTGTTTTCAGGATTGCAAGCAGGAAATGTTTTGTTGTTCCTCCATTCAGTGAGTTTTGAATCATGAATTCATCAACCAGGATCAGACTGTCAACACAGAGTTTTACTGAAACCTCCTGAGGCGACCAAGTGAGAACATTCGGTGCAAACGACCTGTGCTGTGGTTTGTGCTACTGTACACCCACACAGGAGGGGTTGTTTTTAGCCACACCAACACAATCTTCACTTGCCAAACTCCATATTTGTCAGATTTAGCTCCCTTCAACTTCATCCTCGTTTCCAGAGAGATATTCAAGTTCAGGGGTTTGGACATATTTTTAAGGATTGTGTGGTAGAAATGTCTCATTCCACCTTATGAGTCAATAATGTCCTCTGAAGTCTAGATAAGTGTGCATGTGTGCATCTGCATGCATGTGTGTGTGTGTGTGTGTGTGTGTGTGTGTTCCTACCTGGCTGTGAAACTGTAAATTAGGACCCCAAATTTAGTTCAGGCTCATTAAAAAGTTTCTGCTTCTGATTTGCACACTCCAGTTTTTCCATCCACTTATCAGCCAGCCATGGAAAGCTGTGTCTGTAAAGAAAGCAGGAAATAGTCTTAGTGAAGGTGCTGATGATTATCAGTGGTCCCCAGTGTCCTCAGCACCCCTCAGCACTACTGGGTTTCAGAGTATCATCATCTAATCAGGAACTGATTTACACCAGGGATCCTGATGATTGCAGCTAACTAGCTGACCGTGGCGGGGGGAAACTTTTTGTCCTTCAAATTTATCCTAAAATATAAATTGGAACTTTCTGAGCATTTTAGGAGGGAGAAAGGCAAAATAATGACACAGGCCAGCAGGAATACTGTTGCCATGGTAACACTGCTACTGCTCAGGTGAATTAAATCTTGATCACAATACCAATCAGTACTGCCATTGTGTTTTCAAACTGCTGTTAATAACACGCATAACAATAATAATAATTAATTAATTAAAAAACATAAAAGCCCAGAGTGGAAAGCCAGAGCTTCCACACTGGAGGGTGAAGAACAGCTCGCTGATTCTGAGAAAAATACATGTAGAAGTTAAAGATGAAATCCTGAGACATGCACACTGAGAATATGCAGGTCAACCCACTGCCCCATGGCGCCAGAGCTGTCCAACGGCTGTATGTGGGCAGAAGGTCAGGTTCAAAAGTGCTGAGCCTCCAGCAGGAAGAACAGAAAGGTTAAAGAGTCTCCACACCACTGAGAGAGACATGAGAGGCACAGTGAAGAGGCTTTTCAAAACTAATACAGTAAGACTACTCATCAGCTGCTCATCTCTTTTTCTTTGGCCACCTTGGAGCCATCAGAGCAAGCTGGAAGCACAAAGCTAGATGATCTCCATTCATATGTACATTTTATTATTCATTTATTTGCATTGCTGCTTTTTTCCATCTGTACATTCAATCTTTGGTTTTTAAACATTTTCGGACCCTGAGGATCAACTTAAACTGTGCAGTTTCACTTAGTTTCACTCCATGTTTTTGCTCAGACCCACAGCTGCAAAGGTTGTTTGAGCCCACTACAGAGGCCAGCCCCACAGTGTAACGGTGTGTTCACACCGAACGCGATAGGCGCGAGCGAAAACGCCCCAAACGCCCCTAATTTGACGCGTGCACATTCGCACCTCGAACGCGTGTCCAAGAAAAATCCATCGCGCGTCAAAATTGCATATTTTGACGCGTGAAACCGAAATGTGGGAGGAAGTTGTGCCAGACAGTATCTTTGCTAGACGGCAGCTGTCGAGCTAGCGTTTCTATTTACTGTGGAGAGCAGAGCAGCAGCGTTAAGGACGTCCTCGCCGTACCTGGGTCCATCAAGTCCTCCAGACGGGTGAGCAGTTTGGTGAGTTTCACCACTTGCTCCAGGAGCTGCGCCTGGATGACAGCCGATTTCAGCGATATCGCCGTCTTTCCCTCGCCCAGTTTGAGGACCTGCTGTCCCGCGTTGGTCCAAGCATCGCCCGCCTAGACACCAACTACAGGCGCTCAATCCCACCTGCAGAGCGCCTGTCCATCTGCCTGGGGTTAGTAAAAGTGTTTAATACGGTAGTCCTTTATTGATACCTGTGCTAATATGCTAAACTATCGTTTATACACTGCTAACATGGATGTGCTATGCTATCAATGAATGCCGTCGGTGTTTACTGATAGCAAACTGTGGTATGGAGACGACTGTTTATAATATTTCTAGTGATGCTTGAAAGGTCTCATCAAGTCCCGATTTAATTCAATTTATGCTGTTATCAGTGTTTGCATTGATAGCATGGCTGTGGTGTCTATCAGTGTATGCTCTCTGTGTTTGCTGATATCAAACTGGTACAAGGGCCACTGTGGGTTAATCTTTGTAGTGATACTCACTCCTTATTTACACCTGGTTTAATTCTGGTATAGATGAATATTTGTATGTAATCCTCGCAGCTGTCAGACTCTATAACAGGGGTCACCAGCCTTTCTTTAAACTGAGAGGTAGATAAAATTGTGAACAGTTTGGTTCATCTTTAGTTATATGGTTCTATCTTGATAAGCTATGTCTTATCACAGATTAATTTTTCAAAATATTAATGATTTAAGCAAGGAAAGGGCTACATGTCAACATACAACTCTTTATTTCTATTAATGTCTTACTTCATTCCTGCCTGATTTACATGTTTAGGAATTATGAGTGATTGGCTTACTGTAGTGGTAAAAGTTGCTACCAATCAAATTATGATATGGTAAAGTTAAAACAAAACACAACTGACTGTTTTATATTATATCTAATATATATTATGTAATTATCCTTATAATTAGAAAATGTTTTATGTAAGATTTATGTTTTGTAATTTAAATCTGACATCACAAAAGTATTTTGGAATTTGAATAATGTATTTTGTAACTGCAGTACACATAATACTAATTTTGAACACTTTTGTCCAGGTTCCTTGCCACCAGGGACTCCTTCAGGACCATCGCGTTCAGTTTCAGAGTCGGTGTGTCCACGGTGTGCCAGATCACCCCCAGGTAGCGACGGCCATCTGGGACTGTCTAGTGGGCGACTTCATGGCTGTGCCTTCACCTGGAGACTGGCGGTCCATCACAGAGGGATTCCAGGAGCTGGAACTTCCCTCTCTGCTGTGGAGCTCTGGATGGGAAGCACGTCCAGACAAAGGCCCCCATATATCACATAGGAGACACACACATTGATATACACTAAATATTTATTTCATTTCTTTTTTGTGGTGCCCAAATTTATGCTCCTGCTTGATTTTGTTTAAACAATTATTGCACACTTTTTGTAAATCCAGTAAACTTCTTTTCACTTCTCAAATATCACTGTGTGTGTCTCCTGTATGATATATTTAACTGACATTTTTATTGTAACAACTAACGATTTATACAGGAAAATAATGGCTATTAACAAGGTTGCCCAAACCTTTGCATCCCACTGTATTAGTATATTCTGTCATTAGTGTAATATGAAATAAATTCTACATGTGTCAAGTCGTGTGCCAACATTTGCTGTGTAGTAGAACTGAGACATTAGTCATTATAAAAATTTATTTGAAATAATATTAAAATTCTCACAGAGAAAAACATTAAACATAAATATATAAAATATAACTATTTACAGAGAGACAGGAATAAAAAAAAAAAAAGACCCAGCTGCTCTCCAGAGCAGGAACAAGGCTGAGGAGGAAATGCTCCATTGCAGACTGGCGTGGCCTCTTCAGGGACTCCAGGATGGCCAGCTCCACCGCCGATGGACCGTCCTGGGACCCATCCTCATCTGCCTCGGAGCTGTCCTCCTCTCTGGGCGTGTAAAACACAGCACAAAACACAAAGAAATGAGAAGGCTGCTACTAGATTTTAATTTCAACATTGAAAAAACAAAACAGGATATAATCAGATTAGTTGTAGATATTTAGTAAAGGTGATCACAAGGCAATCCCACACCGAGTAAAAGCTATCAGTGCTTGCTGTACATACCTGTGGGTGCAGCAGCAGGAGCTCAGGGACTGGGGAGCCAGGAGAAGCAACAGGGATGCTCTGCAGCAGAATCAGTTGGTTCTATCAAGACAATATTAACTGTTAACAGGTTGAATACAATAATCATAGAGAAAGTATATACAGTGGTCCCTGTTTTATTGCAGCAGGGGTTGTCAGAATAACTAGCCCCTCGCCACGCACTTTATACACTTTTTTCCCCACACACATGAACATTAGTCACAGTTCTCACAAGTTGATTCTCAAAGTGCAAACCTTTGTAGATTGCAAAACGTAAAAGTATTTTTATGCCGCGTTTGTCTTCATCTGCCTGCCACTTTAGTGCGCCTTTTCCTCCCGGTGCAGGTGTCTATTTCGAATGAGGGTCATAGTTATGAGTGTTTTTGTGCTGTTTTTCTATTGGACGTGATGGTTATCAAAACCAAACATGATCAATTTGGCAAGCGCAGGAGACACGACACGGAGGAGATTTGTCAATCAGGCTGCAGAATGCAATGCTGTACGGTGCAATGAAAAATCAGCGAAAAAGCGAGGCAGTGACGGATGAGCGGGACCACTGTGTGCTGTTTATTAATAAACAATATATTCCTATATGACAACACGCATAAAACCAGAACGGTATTTGTACATCAGTGGGAAAATAGCGGGACAGTAGGCGAGCTTGCTAGCTTTAGCGCGGCTTCATCGGGTCAGTCTGAAAATTAAAAAGAAGAACAAATGAACTTACCAGGTTGCCCGATCTCCTCACTTCTGTGCCTCAAGCTCGGTCCTTTTATTCCTGTCCCGGTAGAAGTAGCAGCTAGCATCGTATAGTTCTGGACGATTAGCCACTGCGTTGATGAGTTTTTCCTCCATACTGAATGAAGAATGAAGGGCTTTGGTTTGATCTGCCCCTTTGACCTGGTTACAGCCACGTCACCAGGCTCCTGATTGGTTGACGCGGCGCGACTTGACGCTGGAGTTCAAATTTTTCCAACTCGAGCGGTAGAGGCGAAAGACGCGTATGCACAAAATGCAACACAAAAACTCACGCGCGTGGTTTTTTCCGCGAGTCAAACGCGCCAGACGCGCTACACTGACGCGCGTTTCAGGCGTTTTGGCGTTTTCGCGACGCAAATCTGCTTCAGAATTTTCGCCGGACGCGCAATCGCGTGTCATCACCCTCTTTCCATTGACTTTACATGTAAACCTGACGCTCTGGCCGCCTCTATCGCGTTCGGTGTGAACGCACCGTAAGACCGACTACAGTAACTGGTGTGATAAACAGCAGATAGAGCTAATTCTTCAGACTGTGACTCTACAAAACCACTACAAAGTAAACAGGATAGAATGATGCCTCATTCAGCCCCAGTGAAATCATTTTAAATGTGCACCTAAGCTCGTTCATTGTGTCTCTTTTGAATAGGTCCAGTTTTGGCTGCACGTCTATGCTACTCCCAACATGCCAGAGAACTCAGAGCCCATTGGTCTCTGTTGGTCTCTGTGCCAACAAGAACCATGTTGTTCGTTCCTGTAATGTTGGCAACATCATTGCACAGTATAATGGGTTTCAGCTTGCTGGCCATTTTGCCAACCACGTGTAAAATAAATTAATATAGAAAACATGATAGAAACGTGACATCTGTGTTCACACTATGTTTTTTATCTCTTCAGTGGAATCACCTCATAATTTATTCAACAAACCTGTTTGTCACTTTTGCTCAGTAATATTAGATGAAGTTAAAATTCATAAATCATAGAAAGCGTCTTCGACTGTGAGATCAGCCGTGTAGATCTCTGAAGAACAACAATTCAGGTTTAGAAATAAAACTGATGGTAAATGCTCGGCCCTGAGGGGGCTTCTTCCTAAAATTTACTCAACAATATGGAAACCTAATGAGTTCTTGATCTACAGAAGCCAGTAGTCTGCATTGGAACAGTGTGTTTAGGCTGCATGCTGCTGCAATATATTGTGTGGTGCCCAGAAATTAAGAGATTAGAACTGCACAGTATTTCATGCACAGTACAGAAGGATCTGCACCCTGTACAGTCGGGTCATGGCCTTAAGGACCCTAAATGCTTTCAGATATCAGAGCTTTACATATGAACAAGCTTCATTAATGTATTCTCTGTCATTCTGAAGCATCTCTACATGCACTGTTAACTCAGAATTCAGACAAGTGGGAGGCTTGTTCTACCAAGCAAAATGTCTTGTCAGAAGCAAAGGAAGGAACAATGGCAGCGAGCAGTAAGTGGTAAAAGAAAGACAAGAGGCTTGAGGGGAGACGGGGAGGATGGGGAAGGTGAAATGAGGTGAGAATGAGTTTGGGATGCTTTAGATGATCAGAGCGAGACGTCCCACTGGGGCTGTTAACCAGACGACAGTAGAGGGACCCAATTATGGAGAAATCACACACTCAGCTTCACAGCCTCGCCTTGCTGCAGGAGATGGCTGAGGGTGGGCATGGAGTCTAACTTTGTGCTCTGCTTTGGGCCCATCTCTTGCTCATAAATGATTCATCAATCCTCTCCAATCATTTCCATTTCAATTCATCTTCAGCCCCACTTTCAGCCAAAAATACCCTAATATTATTTTACTTCATTTTACAGAGTCACGCTGAGCTGCTGCGTAATGTTTTCAGTGATATTTGGAGGCTATTTAAATCAATCTTATCTTCAAGCAGGCGTCAGCATGGCGCCACAGACGCAGACTCAGACAGGCACAAGTTTAAATGCCCTGCTATCAGGCTTCACTAAATCTGTTAGACATTATTAATTACCTGCTTACTAATGCAATGACTAACATGAGATTAAATTAGTCCAACAGAGCATAATCTCATTACTTTCAGACACTATTACAATTATAATACCAAATATAGCTGCAAGTCATCTGTAAGGGTCTGGGCATAATACGTCTCTCTGACTCCGCGTGCTTTAGGAAGTCTGAAGAAATAGCATGCATCTCCTGCTGTGTAGTCTTCTTTACTTTAAGATTGAAACATGATCATTTTCATATTGACCTGTGCAGCATAACATCAAGTGTAACCAAATCACAGCTGGACGTTCTTAAGTCTTCAAAAACAATTTAGAAATCGTAGAGCTAAAATTCATATTCATGGATGTGGTAGGACAGATTATTGATGACAAACTGTGAAGCTGGACTTATTTTGGTTTAATGTAACAGGAAACTGAAAACCTGGATACTGCCTCCAGACTATAGACTGTAAATAAAAGATGGGAACTCATTGGATTCTTAGCCGTATAGTTTCTGTATTTGTTAGGTGTAGTGATGAAAATAACTTTTTTACAAGGCTGTAAACTTATAAATTAAACTCAACTTTTAACATGCATGGTGGGAGGTGTGGACCCGAGTGGATATCAAAGGAAATGCTGCACAAAAACTTGGCATTAGCTTTATTTCTCATCCCCAGAGGTTTCCACCTACTCAAAGCAGTTCAGTTGTTTCATATCTCTGAGACCACACAGTGCTCAGATGGCAAACATCTCCAAAGGATTGAGCACAGAACACCACCAACCTTTATCCAAATAACATTTTCAAAAACACTTGTTTTATGCTACTACAGCTGTTTCTTTGAATTTATAACAAAAACCTAAAATTTTGTGTTTTTCTGTTTGTCACACAGTTTCTTTAAGTCCAAGATGACTGAAAGCAGAAAGCAGTGGTGCTCTGTGTTGTACAGAGCGATGACTCACGCAGAGAGGAAAGTAGAACAAGGAAACTGTGTCTCGTGTGAGCTCATCCTCAGATGTTGTGTACGACACAAGTGAATTTTATAGACTGTACATAAAGGATGGAGACAACACCCAGTTGTTTTGATAAGTTTCCATATAAACACTGGCTGCCTTGTTTCAGTCAGTAAATACAACCACTGAATGTTGTTACATAACAGAATAATAAAAAAATGAATTTTACTCCTTTAAACTGAAACACAAACTTTTATCTGACATCAGGCAGATAACACTAGTTAATTAGATAACACAGATACACAGTTAGAGCTTCTGGCTACAGCAGAACACCTGTCAATCCCAGCAACCCTGCCTGTAAATTTAAGTTTTACCAATATCCAGTGGGATATGGTTAGACCACTCAAACAACTGCAGCTAATGGCATTTCTGTGTTTGCTTCATGTTTTCAGCCCCAGAGGTTCTCGTTTAATTTCACTTTCAGCATCTCATTGCAGAAAACTCCAGCAGCTGCTTTTTAGTCTTTACAGTAAGTTGATGCTGATGTGGTGGACTGTCCCTCACACACACACGCACACACACACACAGATGTGTATGCAGTTACGTGAGTGAAGGTGACTTCTTTTATATAAAGAGGAAACAGGTTTTGTGACTCTTACATTCTTATCGTGAGCAGCCAGCAGCATGGTGTGCACTGACTGACAGCAGTCGCAGTAACGCTGACATGCTGTGTCACAACATATCAGGATTTCCACTGGCTCAACGTGTGATGGATTAAGGACCAGAATTTTGTTTTAGTCCACAAAGTAGCCCAAGTCATATTTATGAGTGGCACTCTTATGAGTCAGTACAGCTTTCTTTATTATTAATACATTTTTTATTTATTTTGAGGAAACAGTGGCCGCGGGTCTTCTGCTCTCCCATACTTCTAAAAATGTTAAATATGAAATGATGTCACAGCTCAAATTGATGAAGACAGCTGATGGTTCCCAGTTGTCAGTGTAAGGCACTTTGTGGGAGATGAGTTTACTGTTACTCCTAAATAGATAATCAGCTACACAAACACCATGACAACATTACCATTCTGCATCTTGCAACTGTTCCCACATGTATATTACATTACACTGACAGCATGCATCTTTACAAACATTTTTTGCTTGTTGTTGTTTCAGTGTCATTATATTAGAGTGTCTTGAAAAGCTCCAGTATAAGCAATAAGATTACATAAGACATCATCAGTCTAATCTTACACAACACGTGTTCAGATTGCTGCACATGCAACCTGCATTTATAGCAGCAGCTTCACATTAAAGGGAGAAAATGTCATGTTGAACATTTCATGAGTTAATAAGAAAATTAGAAAAAGAAGAGTCATTTTGACATTTTTCTAGAATATAATTTGTTATCAATTTTACTCTATAATGAGATGATTTAACTAAACATGGTAAACATGTTACAACAGCCTGCTAGTGAAAGGTTCTGCCTGTGATTGTGTGCTCGCACTGACACATGTATTAATGAATGATTCTGAATTGGCTTTTTGTACTTCTTTCTCGTGGAACAGAGTTCATCTGTAATAACATCTGCTATAAAACTTCAAACATTTGTTCAAACATTGTTTTACACATGATTCAGATTTATTACATTTTTATGTTCAGTGTTTCTATCCTGTGAATAATGACCAAAAAATGAGATTGCAGCTCCAAATAAGCTTCCTCTGAATGGTGGCAGCAGTCATCCTGATAAAAAGTGAGGAAGCTTAGAGCAGAGTCACTACTCAGGTGTTTTGAACATCATAAAACATCCTGGTGCCTGAACAACTATCTGTCATGTGGCTAAGTCAGGTGTTTTGAGGATGATGTGGACGAAGGCCCAGGGCAGAACAATAAAATTGTGCACAGTCTCAGTCGCATCAAAAAAGGAAATAAAAGAACACATCTTTGGTGTTTCAAGAGAAAATCGTGATTTTTCTTGCATTTTCTGAAAACCTTCATCCTGGAATAAGTTTTGACCTAAAACATTGATTATGTGTCAATGAAAGGCCCAAACACAATTTTCCCACCTGTGTACATGTGGACACATATTTTCTCCAGATTGGAAATTAAAGTCGGCTTTTGATATGAAAACACTGAAGTTTGATGAGATGGGTGTGCAACAAATTGCTAGAAATGTTTCTTTGCAATGAAAATATTTCTAATGCAGGCTGAGTAAAAACCATGCCACAGTATTCAGAATAGTCCAGTTTATGCACCACGTGAACTAACAGACATATCTAAAAAGAACACACCATGGAAACTAAAGACATTAAATATTTCACAGACTAAGGCTTCAAAGAAAAACAGTTTAATTTCTTGGTTTAAAATGATAATTAGCCATGATTTTCTCCAACAGGGTTTAATTAAATTTGTGATCAGGTCATAGCACAGGCCAAAATGACTGCAATTGGATTTTGACCAGTGTTGGGCAAGTTACTTTGAAAAATTAGCTATAGTTACTTCTTCAAAAAAGTAACCAAATTACTAGGTAAAGTAACTATTGCGTTACTTAAAAAAAATGTTTAACCCTCTGGGGTTCAGGGTATAATTGGCCGTTTTTGACTACTTTTGATTTGACCTCTACATTTCACCTTGAAAAACTATTTACCTCGCTTTGTTTGGTATCATTCTTTTGAGCACAACCATTATTATTTTTTGTTATTTTTTCATTTGGACATATTGTATTAACACAACTGATCTAAAAATCAGACAAAAAAGGATAAAATGCAAATCGAAAAAAAGTTATATTTTTTTACGGTAACAACCACAAACATGTTTAATGAATCATTTTCCTAACATGAAATGCAAATATAAATTGTAAATTTAAAAACCTATGCACAAGTTTTGCAAACAACAAAGTTATATGCATCTATTTACTTAAAAATGCAGCCAAGGTGTTTCACCCCTCCTGTTTTCCGCAGCGTTTACATTGCAATCTGTGACATTCGCCTCATTGTTCTGACATACAGAACAAAACTATTCACCACACTACACATTAACTACATGAGAAAACACAGTAGCTACACACTCAAAACACGCTAAACGTCACAAATCTCTCACATCTCATAATTCTCTCTCTCTCTCTCACTCCTAAAACTTCCTCCTCTTCCTAAACAACCAAACGCCATGTTGCCATATCATTTTTTGATTGGTCATCGTGGTACATTTTGCCACCAATAGGAAATGGGTGTTTTTTCTTTTCTTTTCTTTGTCACAAGCAGAGAGTGCTTGCTAGCGCTGTCCTTAGACAGTAAATGTGACGATAATATTCAGTAAAAAAGATCGTCTCACCTAGCTTAACTCAGTTTTTTTGTTTGTGATTTTATCCTGAAAACTAGATGAATAATTTGTGTTTAATAGAGCAAAGGATCTCTGCCCTGGTAAAACGGTAAATAGCAGCTGGACTGTGTGGTAACTTTTGGCCGTGCTAATCACTCTGCATCTACAGAAGAGCTCAATTTTATTGTGCCATGGCCAGAACCAGCCTAATCCCAGGCTTTGGAGCGCATTAAGGGCCAAATCAAAGGCTCTGACGAGTCCACTACACTCCACAGTCCAAATGAGCAAGAACTAAAAAAGTGTCCTTATCTCATCCGCGCTCTGAGGACATCCAGATGAACAGGACTTTATTCCATGAAGGAGAAGCTTCCAGGCTCCATCAACCTTCAGGAGAATCAACTAAACACAAAGGGCTTTACTGGAGGGGCGGTCTACACCCTAATAGACTCTGTTCTAGCACGTTCACAAAGCTGCATCTGTCTATAGCCATTCATGTACCATCCAACCACCACAATCACTGCTCAAGCATCACTCCCTCAGGTGAGTCAGCAGTATGTGATGTCCTCTGTGTTGAAGCCAGTCTCAGGTTTGTTCTTACAGTGTAGTTACCACCTACAATAGACACAAAGCACCAAATTCAGTGACATATTGGAACAGACACTATTTATTCCAACAAAACAACTGTCATATCGCACAAATATCTTTTTTCATTTTCACATAAGTATTAACAGTTTGGGTAAATTTCATTTAATGTTATAATAATACACAACACGAGGCAATTTCACCAGCTGCAGTGAGCTAGTACAGCAGATGCCTCAGTGAAAGTTCCTCAAGAAAAGAAGCGAAAAAGGTCAAATAAGTAAGTGTTCAAAGTCCTTCAAGTTAACACGTTAATATTTGTCACTGATTGAGGAAAACGTGAACAGTGCTCTGATCTGTTGAGCCATGTGTTTCTTTACCTACTAATGACTTCATAAATTTTAATTAGGTAAAAACAGTTCGATCATCCCACAGATGTAATGATAAAGTTCAGCAGCTTTAATCATTACTGATATTTATTTAGACTCTCTCTTTTCCTAATTTCAAGAATTTCTTCCTACAAGCCATTAACTTATCTTTTAGACCCCGTCCTGACAGACGGCTCAAAGAAGTCTTACTGTTGATTAAAACTACAATTTTAAATATGATCAATTTACCTCTATAAACATTATATGGACCACAAACTTAGTAGTGCTTGTAATTAAACCGCAGCTTAAAAAGCCCTTATTTTATATAGCTGTCTTGGCTAATTATACTTTCCAACATGTCTCTTATTTTTAAAAATCCTTGAACAGAGACACGACCACTCGGAGAGTTTCAGAATTAACCAGAAACATTTGACCAAACCGTGATGAAGAGCATTAGTGAAGGTTATCGATGATCTTCACACAGCCTGTGACAGCAGCTCTGTGCAACATTCGACACTTTTGACCACAATATTTTACTACAGAGATTAGAACACATCGCTGATACTAAACAAATTGTACTGCAATGGTTTGAATAACTTCGGTTTGCACATGTAAGTGAGGAGTGTTGTTCCAAAGTTACCCACAGAGATCCACAGGGCTCTGTGCACAGACTAGTGTTATTTATAATATACATGTTTCTCTAAGGTAATATTATTAGAAAACACTGCATACATGTTAAGTGTTATGGAGATGACACCCAGTTTTATTTATTCATGAACGACACACACCAATTAGTTAAACTACAGACATGTCTCAAAGGGATAAACGTTTAGTTGTTCTGGATTATACTTTGGACTCCAGCAAAGAACCATGGAGTCATTTTTGATCAGGATATCTGTCAATCCACAAATTAAACAAATATGTGGGACTGCTTTTTTCATCTCTGCAATAAATATTCTGTCTTTTAGTAAAAAAAAAAAAAAGAAAAAAAAGTTAATATTGGTACTCTAGTCTGGTCTATTGTACATCATTATTATCAGAATCAAGTTTCCTAAAAAGCCTCGAGCTGATCTAAAGCGATACTAGCAGGGACGACAGAGTTCTGCCATAATGCTGTGTCTTCATTGGCTCCCTATTCAATCTGTAATCAAGCTGCTTGGTGCACCCTAAAAGAAATGCTGGGTTAAAAATGACCCAATTTGTAACCCAAAACTGGGTTGTTTCAACTTAACAGGGTAGGGTTACTGGTTTGACCCAGCACACTGGGTTAGGATAACTATCCAAAAACTGGGTTAAATTGACCAATGTTTAAAGTTGAGGTTACCAAAAATTGGGTCGAAACTCAGAACCCATCACAAGGGTTATATTACCATTAATGTTTGGGTTAAAATTTCTACTTACTATAAAATTCAGCTGATAAAAACTAGATTAAAAAAATATTTTTATTGCCATATGATACATAGACAGCAAAATTGATACAAAATATATCAATGAAAGTGAAATGCAAGTAACGAAAATGTATGAGGGCCCGTACAAGCCAAAATTCATTCTTATATATATTCTTCTTTCACATACATATACTTTCACTCTCACATAGTTTTATTTTAATTTTTATATTTAGATATTTTTATTCTCATGTGTACACATATTTAACACACACATTGCAATATTGTGCTCTCTTAAACATGTATTTTAATGTACATATTTACAAATTCTCACTCTCACATACATGCACTTTCATTTATGCATTCCTACATTTTGCTCTCATTTACATGCATTCAATATGCATTTATTCTCACAAATAATATATGTATGTAAGAAGAGAATGCATACATTTCTGAAGAAAATATATGTATGCAAGAGAATAATGTATGTGAATGAAAGAGTATAGTGGAAACGGAAGGCTGGGTGTCTGTACCGCTGTGATTGGCTGAGAAGCATGCACGGGTCACTTTCAAGTGTCTGACAGCATTGAGGGGGGAGAAGAAACTCGAGTTCTTCAGCAAGCTGTCGGGGTGTTAAGAAATATTTTATCATCTCCTGAAACGGTCACATCGTTGTCTAATAATAAACTATGTGAGAGTGAAAGTATATGTATGTGAAAGAAGAATGTATGTGTGTGAGAGTGAAAGAATGAATTTTGGCTTGTACGGCCCCTCATAAAAAAGTATATAATTCATTATATTATATCCATTACTTCAAATCAATCTTTGGTTACAGTTCCATGTTAAGACAAAAAACTTTTAACTTTTAAAAAAATGATGAATTGATGATTATCTCAGTACTTAACATACATCAACACTTTGGAAAAGTGCCAGAGGGAATCTCCCTCTCAGATCATTTCATGCACCTTTATGAGCAACATTTTACGCTTCCATCAGAGCTAAATGAGCCCTCATTCATTTGATCATATCTGAGTCATGTCCTGGGATTCATCTATTCCTGGGATAGATGACAGTGTGAAGGAATTCCCAAACCTGGGCCCATGACTTTGGGTAACTTGCATCAAAAACAAAAGATGCTTTGAAGCATCCACCAACAGACCTTAGATTGCAGCAAAAAGCAGAAACAAATATATCAAGCAAAAACTGTTGCATTTAATAAAACTGGATAAACAAAAACTTTACTTTTCAGTAGATTTCTTGTAAAATAAACAAATACAAAGAGCAAAAGCTTTGGGAAAAAAAAGAAATCAAAGATTTTTGAGTGATTCTCTTTGTTTTCATCACCCAGCGCTCACACTTTAGGAGCTGCAACTGGAGTCATTTTACTCGGGCCAGCACAGCGCAGTGTCCCTGACACACACACACACACGCACACACGCACACACACACACGCACACACACACAAACCACCACCAACAACGAAAAAAAACAACTTATAATTGATTTAATTTATGTACAAGAAATACTCACTTTCCTCCATAGCACTTAAGTGGACCCTCCATCCTTCATCTATGGGTATGTGCAGGTTTTCTTCAAGACTGGCAACCAAAGATCTCCCCCTCAGGTGAACCCCACAGATGTTCAAAGTTAAATAATTAAAGTTAAAACATTTTTTATGTTAACTTTAGAATAATTAAATATACGTGTGATGGCTGCAGTTACAGCCACACAGTGGTAATGTCTACCAAACATCAGTGTTACAATAGAGGCTTAACGAGAACACTACACTTACATTTTTCTTTCTTCAAATATAGGATTTAATTTACAAGGTAATAAAGAATTGGTTTTGGTTTAGAATTAATTTACTTATACAATCACATAAAGCTGTATTCTAAAATAAGTGCGCACATTTTAGTTTCCACTGTTATGTATGTATGATTGAATCTTTCTTTGTTTTCTGAGTTAGCTCAGTGGCAGCTGCTCTCAGTCCATTGGTTGATAAGCTAAAAGGTGGAAAAGGGGCGGAGCAAGCCTATGTGGAGACCTGCAAATTGGGTCATACCACTACTCTGGATCATGGGGGGGAAATGGAATTTGTTATGTTAGTTTTAGTTGGGTTTTGTGTGTTCTCCACCTTTCTGTGATTTTGTTGGCTGATCAGCAACTGTTTAAGTTTCCCCTTTGTCTCATTTATAGGTTAGTTTGTTTGAGTTAGTAGTATTGTTTGCTGCCAGCTTCTGAGAAGAGTTCTGTTACTTTGACCTCTTTTATGGGTCCAAGATTTTGAATTTTCTGTATAATTTAACCAAGTGTGTTTTGGGGTCAAATAAAACACTTTTTTTGCACTTTAACCTGTGCCTGACGTTCCTTCGCTGCTTGGTCCATCACAATACTCAAAAGTTAGCAAGGATAACATTTCTCATTTTTAATTTTCATTGAAGTGAACGTACATAGATATAAGTTAAAAATATATAAGCAAGTGTGATTGCACAGCTTGTGTACCCGGGACCGATCATTCGGACAATTAAGTCGGTGGCTTTCGTCTGTGAAGTAATGACAGGCTGCTTTCACCCAGTATCATAGAGCAGCTCGCACTGCCTCCATCTAAGTGCAAAGCAGATCAGCTGTATGCTGAGCAGGGTCTGAATGCAGCCGACACTCTCAGCCCCGCCAGGTTAACCCTTTAACAACTTAGCCTTGTGTGTTGACTAAGAACCAAAAGGCTTAATACAAACGATATTTAGAAGGCATTAAATTAGTGTATTTTATTTTACTTTGATTACACATAAACTTTGGAGTGGCGGACCTTAAAGCTACTGAGGTCTCAGAGTGAGGATGGAAGATGGTGGCTAAATATTGGTGGTGGCAGTATAAATACTCACGTATGTTGCTGTTGCCAGCATACGCGGTCTAGTGAACGAGGGAAAAAAAAGGGGTCAAAGTACTGGCACAATCTATCTTTAAAAAATTTAAATGGGACAAATGATCATTTCCTTTAAATTTTAAAATAAAAAGATGTTGTTATCAACATAGAGGTCATTTAGGTTAAATTAAATAATTGAATTAAATTAAATAGTTTAGATAGACTGTGTTCCTTTTTCTTTTTTTTACCTTTTTCCCACAAATGCAACACCCAGTCTCATACTTCCTTTGTTCTGTAAACAGCAATCTCTAAATAGTTTGTCACACAGAGCAACCTCAGCCTCATTTCAAATAATATCTTTAAATGAGGATATGAAGCATTTTTAAGTAGAAATAACTTTCTTCATCACAAGCTAGCTGGTGTTATCTGTTAAAAGACCTTTAATGAGTAGGTAAAGTTCTAGAATAAACCAATAAATTGCATTATCAACCCTTTGATTTTCAGACTGTTAGAATTCACTTGTTACTTACCATGTTTTATTTCATAGCAGTGGAGAAGGCCATTGATATCTGATCAGGTCACAGTCTAGCTGAAAATTGCAGTTTGTGAAGAATGATGTGGCTTCTTCTGAGGATTATCTTCAACCCAAACAATTGGGTAAAATTTTGACTCAATATTTGATCAAAGCTGCCCGACCTATGATCCAACAGAATTAGTCAAGCTGTGGCGTGAATAGAAGGACCCGGCACAATACCAACTCCTGAGTCATGATTTCTGAACCGATATTTGGTCACAATAACCCAACCTACGACTCTACGGCTTTTACCCAGCTGTTGAGTTATGAAAATAACCCAGCATTTTTAGGGTGTGACAGTGGGGACTCTCGCACAGCCAATGAGAATCAATATGAGAATTGATAAGGAATCAAATCGATGAGGGATACTGATAATGGAATTAGAATCTCTAAATACTTATCAGTTCCCAAAATACTTATCAGTTCCCATCCCTACTCTTACTACTAACACACATATATGAGCCCAGCAGCACGCCATTTACACCTTTTTGTTTTTTCCACATCACATTTCACTAACACTGTGCTACAGGTAAGCTGAGAGGAAGAATTGTAAGAACTGCTGTGAAAAGGTCCTTATACAATCATGTTATATACATTTACCTGAGGATAAAATTATTCGAGTTGGATAACAGTCTTAGGTAAAATAGTAAAGGGAAGTTCTTATATAATTAATGGAATAAGTGGCCAAATCATTCCAAGCTGCAGTAATTTATATTTTGCTGCATGGCTTTTTGAGAGCACACCTCCCTTCACTTCCATGTGCATACATCCAAAGCCAGAGGCAGGGAGAATCAGTGACATGAACATGAGCCACAGCGTATAAGATGTGGGTTTCAAAGTGGCTTGTACATGTACAGTAACTGGGGGGAGGCGAAGCTTCAATACTGAACTAGATGTATAATTAGAGTGAATCAACAGAAGCATCAGTTAATGTGTCTGGCACTATAATAAGCTAATCTGTCACAAACTCGGTTTTGTGTCCTGCTGCCTTTTTAATAAATACGTGTTTTAATCAGCTGTTGAACCACCACCTGCCCCTAAAACAACTTCAGTGCTCGCTCACTCTGCCAAGGGGATGAATAACAGTTTTTCAAAGGATAATCTTTCACTAGCTGTGCTGATGATGACGGTGAGAATATTGGTTTTAAATCTGCCGCTGGTGTTTAAGTGGGTTAAGATTCAGCGAAGGCCACAGCAGGCCACAGTGCCATAGCACATGATCTCCATCCTCAAACCATTCAGGAAACCCTCATGGTCTATGGATATTGGTACTTTCAATTCCAAAAGAAAACTCCCCATCAGGATATCAACGTTTTGAAGGTGATTACTCAGAATAACACCTAAACAATGCCAGAAAAACTGATAAGGATTTATATGTCTGTGTAGGTTCTCAGTCATCTAGGTCGTGGCAATCTAAGGAGCTTGGAAAGAAAAGCGACTGGACTTCTTTGACGGTCTTGAAGACGTTTCACCTCTCATACGAGATGAGAGGTGAAACGTCTCGTCTCAGCTAAAGAATCTTATCGGACGAGAGGTTAAACATCATCAAGAAAGTCAAAGCAGTTCAGTCGCTTTTCTTTTCAAGCTCCTTAGACAGCAAAGGATTGATGATTTTTTCATTATTTTATCACTTTTCTATATAAGCACAGAATTCTGAAAGCTCTTTCAGCTCATTAAGAATACCACCGTCCATTTCTGTCCATTGACTGTGTCACTGGGCAGGTATTTTGACTGCCACCAAACTCAGTAACTATACTTTAAAATTCCTTTTAAATGATCCTGACCAAAGGTCCAGTTTTATATTTTCCAGTCATCCAGACTTAACTGCCTGATGTCTAACTTTCTTAACATGCTGATGCTGCTTGAGTTGCAAGTGCTTCATCTTCAGCTCTGCCAGTCAGGCTGCCCTTTTGACTCTGAAGTCCAAATTCTGTCTGTCCATGAGCAAGAATGCAAATCTGACCCCCTCATCCCCTCAGCCAGACCGGCAATGCTGATCAAAGCTTCTCAATGCTGCATACAAATACACTGGCAGTCTGGCAACATGCGCCTGCACAAGCACTGAAAATCAACAAAATGTCAAAGCTCAGACTGCCATGAAGGTATGTCTCAGTTTGTGGAAGTATATTCAGATTATTGTGGGTGAGGGAGGGGGCTAAAGTTGATGAGGAGAGGAGCCTTGAATAAAACATCACATTTACTGGGATAGTTTTCCTTGTATGAAGAAGATTACTTGCTCTGTTTCTGCTGGGAGCCATGTGAGCTGATCAGAGCGAGGACTGAAACACGCTCCAGTTTTGAGAGTTTTTAAAGATTTAAAAATCAACCTCTGCTTTTAAAATGCTGATTAAACATTGATAACAGGGTCCAGAGAAAATCAATGGCTGAGTGATATTAACCTAATTCTCTCTAACACAGACCCTCTCTGGGAAACGCCTTGTGTTTTCCAGCTCTCAAATACAAGTCAGATTCTAGGCTCTGGCAGGCATCACAATTGCATGTTTTCAAAGGCAGATAAAAGGTTGGAGTCCGTGAAACAGAATAGAAGTGTTTGATGTGAAGATTCAGCTGAGTGAATTCAGAGCTGCTGCAGAGTCTTGGCCTCCTCCCTGGCTGATGCCATGGTGGTAATGAAGCCTGATACTGAGCCAGAGTCTACATCTCCCACCAGGCTTTGCTGTGGAGCATACAGAGGCTCTCACTGTGGACCTGGTGGCAAGTTGAAGTGGGAGAAACTGCCACACGAGTCCTGGGTTTGAGCAACTGAAGATATGTCTTTGTTGCAACATGCAGAGCTGCTTTTGTGTTCTGTTACATGTGCTTCTAGGACAAGAAAACATTTAAATGGGTCAGCTAACACTCCAGTGTTTTATTCTCAAACAGATGAAATCTATTGCAATGTCACTATTTAGTATCAAATGAAACCCAAAGTTTTTTGGAGTTTTTTTTACCTGGTTATTTGCACTCGGCATGGGGGATTTGTAGTCAGTTCCAACATGCATTTGGAAGAGGTCTGCATATTTTCAGTGAGGGCAGAAGCCAGTGCACAAGGTTCTCAAAACTATCATAATAAAAACATTGTCTCCTGAAATTAAAGTAACTGTTTGGGTGCCAGTCAACACATTTAGGTGATCTCTGGATTCTCTACCAGTATCCGGAGCCAAAGGATTATCCAATGTAAAGCAGGCTAACCCTGATGTGAGGCAGGCCGGCTTTCATGTGTAAAAAAACCAGTTTTAACATGTTTACAGACTGGTACAAAGAAGCTGTTGTAGCTCACTCCATCCATAGCAACCCCAGGCTGTTCTCTTAGGCATCCATTGGAGTGTGAATGTTAAGTAGAAAAAGTGCTTGCATGTTATGGCTGTGAATGTCGTACAAGTTGTATTTTTAAAAAGTCCTTTGAGTTCTCAGGTAAAGGAGAAAAGCATAAGAATCAGTTCATTTATCATTTAGTTCCCATTTCATGGAGTGTTATTGGATACTGATGACCCATAAAGCTAGGCTTGTAGTGGTATTTGTGCCTTTTAGAGTGTTTCATATGCTTTTTTATTACAAATAATGTAACTTGCTGTGTAGTACAGTGCACCCAAGCAAAATGGGTTTCAGTTTTTGTGATTAAATTCTAATATTTTCTCAGTATGTTAAACAGCTGCTAATTAGCAGCTATCTGTATCTGTATGATGCATCCATAGACTGAAGAAGTCACCTGGATGAGTGGAGAAACGATCCTCCCACTGAAAGCCCTACGTTCAGATGAACAGATGAACTAACTAATGATTAAATATACCTTGAAACTGTTGTTGTGAATGTCCACTATATTAATAAAACTAAGATAACATTTCTTTAAATAAAAATAGAGCATATGATTATTTTGCTACTGTTTAAAATGTGTAACAAACATCCACCTCTTAAACTTATTACAGTCGCTGGGGGCTGGATCCTATCCCAGCCACGATAGGACGAGCTCTGACAATATGACCACCTCAGATTGGCTCCACTTGTGTTTTATGTGTTTTATTATCATTAAAAATATAACTGGAGATTCTACAAATGACCTCATTTAACAAAGTCTAAGGAGCTTGGAAAGAAAAGCGTCTGGACTTCTTTAAGTTGCTTGAAGACGTTTCACCTCTCATCTGAGAAGCTTCTTCAGTTCTAGGGTCAAATGGTGGAGAGTCCCAGATTTAAGCCCAGTGGGAGTATCCCCCCGAGAGAGACAGTGGACCCCCTAATGATCCTGTACCTAATCACATGAGCTAAGGTGTGAAAATAGATGTAGGTCACAATCAGCCAGGAGGTACTGGTCCGTGTGTGTGTGGGCTTCCAGTAAACTTCAATGTTGAGGTTTCCAAGTTTGTGGAAACCTCAACATTGAAATCGAGGTTTCCAGTACCTCCTCTCTGACCCTCACCACCCTCTGGAACACAAACTTGGAGTAATCAGGACCCTACAACACCGGGCAGAACATGTTCCCTCTAAGCCTGATGGGAAAAGAGGGAACACACACATGTAAAGGAAGCTCTTAAAACATGTGGTTATCCTAATTGGGCATTCATCAAGTCAGCAAAGATGCACAGAAAAGAAGATCAGACACCAGCGAGGGAGGATAAGAAAGACAAACGCAACAACATTGTCATCCCCTATGTAGCCGGTGTATCAGAGAAACTCAGGAGAGTCTTCTTCAAGCACAACATCCCAGTGTACTTCAGACCCAGCAACACACTCAGACAGAAACTGGTTCACCCGAAAGACAAAACTCCTAAACACAGACTGAACAACGTGGTGTATGCTGTACAGCAGGGGTGGGCACCGAGGGCCGGTGTCCCTGCAGGTTTTACATGTGTCCTTGAACCAACACAGCTGATTTAAATGGCTAAATTATCTCCTCAACACGTCCTGATGTTCTCCAGAGGCCTGGTAACGAACTAATCATGTGACTCAGGTGTGTTGACCGAAGGTGAGATCTAAAACCTGCAGGGACACCGGCCCTCGGGGCCTGGAATTGCCCACCCCTGCTGTACAGTGTAGCGAGGAAAGCCCAGACCTCTACATTGGAGAGACCAAACAGCCACTTCATAAATGCATGGCACAACATAGAAGAGCCACCTCCACGGGACACGACTCGGCTGTCCGTCTGTATCTAAAGGTCAAAGGTCACTCTTTCGAGGATGCCAATGTTCACATTTTGGACAGAGAGGACAGATGGTTTGAAAGAGGAGTGAAAGAGGCCATCTATGTCCACTGTGAGCGACCATCTTTGAACAGAGGCGGTGGCCTACGACACCAACTGTCTGCCATCTATAATCCAGTTATGAGATCCTTCCCAGACGCCTTAACGCCCACTCACATCCTGGACCATCTGACCTCAGGAAATCACATGATAGGGTGGGGCCAGGTTTCACAATGAGCTCACCTGAAACCCTGGCTGATTGTGACCTACACCCGCTTTCACACCTTGGCTCATGTGATTAGGTAGAGGATCACCAGGGGGTCCTTTGTCCCTCTTTGGGGGGAAACTCCCACTGGGTTTAAATCTGGGACTCTCCACCATTTGACCCTAGAACTCAAGAAGCTTCTCAGATGAGAGGTGAAACGTCTTCAAGCAACTTAAAGAAGTCCAGACGCTTTTCTTTCCAAGCTCCTTAGACTACGATGACCTGGATGACTGAGAACCTTCACAGACTCATTTAACAAAATTCAGATTTGTAATCTAAAACTTAACCAAAACTCTTAATTATAAATAGACTTTTCACAAATAAAGAAAAATAATGTTTCCTTTCTCTGAAAAAAGATGCATATGGGGAACAAAACCTTTACACATCTACAAGAGGAACATTCCATAAAGATATGGGATTTTCGTTACACATGAGACTTACTGTATTGTTCCAGTCAACCTTCTTTACCTTTACCTCCCCATGAAGTGACCGTTTTATGGCACAATTACTTTTCTTGTGATCACTGAAATTCCTTTTTTCCTTTACTTGTTTTTAATGAAACGTCTTTCTATGCAGACATCTAGACGACGATTCATTAAAGGTTTCTTCCTCATTTCCTGACAGTTTTGGCACAGGTAAGTCTCACTACTGGTAGTAGAGGTGATACCTACAGGAAGTCCAACTCATCCAGGATGGCATGTCAGTATGTGCCATTGCCAGGTTTGCTGTGTCTCCCAGCACAGTCTCAATCTCAAGATCAAGGAGATTTCAGAAGACAGGCAGTTACTCTAGGAGAGCTGGACAGGGATATAGAAAGTTCTTAATCCATCAGCAGGACAGATATCTGCTCCTTTGTCTAAGGAGGAAGAGGATGGGCACTGCCAGAACACAAGGAAAACCAAATGGGACCGATGCTGCAACAAAAACAAAGTGGAAAGAAATATTTATGCACATGTGAATAATCAGAGAGGAGGAAATGACTCAGGGAATAAGAAACAGGTCCACATAATCACACAGGTAAAGACAATCAGTGAAAGTAAACCAGGAGGGGAAGCACAACTTTAGTTTTAAGAAGAAACCAGAGACAGACAACCACAAAAATAAAACAGGAAGTGAGCAACAGAGGGAACTTTTCAAAATTACAAATCAGAACTAAGATATTTGCAGATCTGAAGGCCCCTAATCGTCAGGAATTTTAAAACTTACATTCTAAACAAAATTAAGAAGTAAGCAGAGAATATAAATACCCTGGAAGAACCCAGGACCACGACACACTGACCTGCTGCTCAGCAGATTTTCAGTTACATTTATCACTTTGCTGGAAGCCACTGTGTGATGTTGGTATTTTTGTATTTTTTTATTTGATGCTCTTAGTTGAAGTCTATGAGGTCTTGTTTTCATTTGTGCTTCTATAATACAGACAGAATATTGCTCATTTTTAACTTTTTTATCATTTTTAACTTTATTTGCAATGATCTTTAGTCCAAAGGAGACCGGTGAGTGCACACTGACCACTGCATAAAGGCCTTTTCACATCGGACACGAGCTGCGCAGACCGCTAACTACAGCGTGTGGTAGAACCTAGCGCAGGCTTCGTTTCTATTGGTCACGCAAAGTACGTCACAGCACACTTGACTTATGCACGAGTACTCCTCGCTGGCGCACTTGCGCTACTCGTTGTTCGGCGTAGCAGGAAACTGTTATTGTGCGGCGCCAGCAATAGAATTAAACTGGTTTCAAAGCGCATCGCTGCACGTGCAGCATCCTGGGTGAAAGTGCCGTTACATAGCAAAGCAGATCCCATCCGGCAGTGCTGTCAAAATATTCTTATCTAACTTCTGTTCTGGGTAATAAAGTTAGATTATGTGCCAATTCTGCAAAGGTAATTTTTAGTATATGTATTTTTCTACAACATCCTCCTCACTGAAGTTGAATTTCATCTTCTGCAGAACATGTACTTTTCTGTCCAAGTGATTTCTGTGAGCCAGACCTTTCATCTGCTGCTGCTGCAGTTATAAACTCAGCACCGGGGTGTCTGTTCAGGCCCCTGAATGCTGGCTCCTGCCCTGCATAGCCTCGGCCCAGCCTCCTGGAACAGCTTTGGATGACAGCCGCTCCTGACTGATTGTGCTGCTTGTTACTGTGTCTTTGATCATTAAGCAGAGCAATGTCACCGCCTTTAGTGTCATCAATTATAATTTGGGTTGTGTCACTTTGATCTTAACAAATATTATCCCAGTTTTTTAAGCTGTTGTTGGGCCACGTGCTGCAGACTTCCAGCTTCCTCTATTAGATGCAAGCCTTGTGATGAATAATTTACCTGAGTGGATTTTCCTCCCGCATGCTCTCTCTACTAAACCTCAGACTACATAGCCCACAGCCAAGAAGTTTAGACTGAATGAGGGAGAGAGCGGGTAACATATAAATAGCTCATCATGTCCCTTGGTGGTGGCACCTACATCTGCCCAGTCCATATGGCGCTGTAAGTCAGCTCCAATATTCAATGAGTCAATACTCAGTGTGAATATTAGAAATGGTCAGAAGATGTTTTATCAGAAAATTCCCATTCAATGTTTTCTATATTCATCAGATATTAATATTGGCTGGCTGAGGTTCCAAGATCATATAGCAGATTGAGTTCTTCACCACAGACATGTAGGTACACGGTGTTTAACTGGTGTAATCACACACTGAGCATTAGTACAGGCAGGCCACAAAATCACCCACAGGCTCTAATGAAATCCAGCTCCTACACATTCACTCTCTTTGCATTTTCAGCCTTTGATTGCAAAGCACAGAGAAGGGGCAAGAATGCAGGGAGAAAGTGGACAAGGAAGAGGGAAGATGTAGCTTTCAGCATAGGATCCTTGTGCACAACCAGGTGCGCTATAGCGCCATCAGCTCCATTTGCATTTTTTTGAGAGAAGGCTTCGAAACATTAAGCGCCTTTCCAAACCATAGACTGTAAATAAAAGATGGGCACATGTAGCTTCTGTATCTGTAAAATGAGAATAACGCAGAAATGTCTTAAATCCATTCTTTCCAGCAAGAGCTAGTTTCCTATTTGAGCAAAGAAGTCCAGTTCTGTGTAAGTCTCTCATTCACCATGTTTGAGTTCATGTGAAATTAAAAACAAAAAAGGTACAGTGTGTAAAATCTCAGTGCTAGTTGTCAGTAGATTTGTCACAATCCTGAGTCATTTGACCCGGTGTTTTGAGTTTTCTTATCACACTTTTAGGTGTTAGTGGGTTATAAATCCAATCCAAGATGGTGCCGGAGTGTATGGCTGGCCATCTTCGACTCTGCTTTCGACCCCTCCTTTTTGATCTCTGTTTAATTTTCCTTATCCTCCTGATTTGCACTCCAAGTGGTAACGCACTAATTACCTACGATCGGCAAACACTTTTGAATCTTCGATCTTTTCACCACTATGGACCGGATTCATGTTGGAATATAGGAGATGCCACTTCGCCCCGGATGGATTTTTCCACCAGCACACACGTCTTGCCTCTACCCTTCCCGTACAAGAAATGCATCAGGAAGTGGGGTAAACGGAGGGGTATTCGTGTACGTTTTAAGGCTTACCTTAAAGCACGGGCTGTGGCTAATCTACATGCTACTATGGATATCCTGCAACATCCTCCCACTTCCCAGGACCGATTCTCTGTTAGATCGGTCACCCATCGATGGATCTGCCCCGGTGGACAACAGGTTAACTCTGCCTTCCCTGTGGCCTGCCTGCCTATCCGGACCTGGATAAGGACTTTTCGAGGTGGCGTACACTGCAGCAACCTAAGCCGATTGAGCCGTGCTCCAAGTAAAAACACGGCGCCCTTGACCCAGGTGGCGCTACTAAATGTGAGGTCGCTGGTGAATAAGACTTTCGTTCTGAATGATTTTTTCCTCACCCCTGGGCTGGACGCATTTTTTCTGACGGAGACCTGGATTCGCCCTGGTGAGTCACTCTCCTTCTCTGAGCTACTCCCGTCTGACTGTGTCTTTTTTAGTTCACCCAGACTCACTAGTAAAGGTGGAGGTCTAGCCTCAGTTATTAAACATAAACTTAATGTGGGGCATCTGCCCTCCCCTACCTACCCCAGTTTTGAAGTTCAAGTTTTGGAACTGGCTGGATCCCCCCCTGACAATATGCTTGGTGGTCTACCGACTGCCGAAATACAGTAAGACTTTTATTGCCGACTTTGCTGATCTTTTAGGATCTCTCCTTTTAAGCTATGACTGTGCTCTTATTATTAGTGATTTTAATATTCATATCTGCTGCAAGGATGATCCATTAGCCAAGGATTTTCTCGCTCTTATTGACTCTTTTAGCCTGTTTCAGTGGGTAAACGAACCTACACTATGCTACACTATGACCGCCCGCGACACCTGTTGCGTATAATCAACTCCGATACCGTGGCTAACTTCTCTGTGGCCTTTCCTGACTCTGCAGAATCTGTAATTGACTGTTCTATATCTCTTACGACTGATGATTATGCTAATTCTCTGATATCTACATGCTTTCATATCCTTGAGGCTGTTGCCCCTGTTAAGGTGAAAGGTCCCAGAAATCACTCTCAAATTTGGTTAAATGACACTACACGTGCCTTACATCGTGCTTGCCGTCGAGCCGAGAGGAGATGGAAGAAAGATAGGCTCCAAGTTTCCCTTGACATACTACGTATGAGCTGCTCTGAATTTCAAAATGCTGCTAAAATGGCTAAAGCAGCTCTTCTATCGGACATTATTGCTACCAATGCTCACAACCCCTGAATGTTATTTAAAATCTTTAATTCAGTGGTAAATCCTTGTCCCGAGGTGCTTCTGGCAGCCCCCCCCCCGTTCTCTGTGAACAATTTCTACATGACTTCACAGATAAAATTAGATCTTTTAAAGCCTTACTCCCCTTAGTGAGGAGCCCTGCCCCTACCTTAGGATGCCCATCGACTTTTCATCAGTTTGAGCTGGTGTCACTTCCGACACTTAAGTGTATAATTGATCAACTGAGAAATACTGACTCTGTCCTTGATATCCTCCCATCTCACTTTGTAAAGGATGGTTTTGATGTAATTGGCCCAGTAACCTGTCTTTAATGAATTTATCATTGTCTTCCAGCTGCGTCCCAACAGTCTTTAAACATGCGGTAGTACAGCCTGTTCTAAAAAAAAAAAAAAAAAAAAAAAAAAATCGATTACAATGACCTTGCAAATTACAGGCCGATTTCCAAACTTCCATTCTTGTCTAAAGCATTGGAGAAAATAGTCGTCTCACAGCTGCAGGCCTACTGGGATGCAAATAATATCAGTGACAAATTCCAGTCTGGCTTTAAACCACGCCATAGCACTGAAACAGCGCTGCTGAGAGTCCTAGATGACCTTCTCTTATTTGCTGACTCAGGGTGCTCTTCGGTCTTAGTTTTATTGGACTTGACTTCTGCCTTCGACATGGTGGACCATAATACACTCCTACTGAGGCTTGAACATACAGTAGGCATAAGGGGTAATGTCCTTAACTGGTTTAGATCGTATCTATCGGATAGGTCCTACTCCGTCACCATTGGTGGCTGCTCTTCCTCTGTTGCTCCCCTCTGCTGTGGTGTCTCTCAGGGATCTGTGTTGGGCCCTATGTTGTTTTCATTGTATATGCTGCCCTTAGGCTCTATCTTTGAGAAGTATAATATCTCCTATCACTTTTATGCTGATGATATTCGAATTTATTTTTGGCTGACTAATGACATTTCTTCGTCACTACACTGTCTGCTAGAGTGCTTGAGAGAGGTCAAAGATTGGCTCTCCGATAACTCTCTTATATCGAATGAGAAGAAAACAGAAATCGTGCTGTTCGACAACCATACTTCATGGGGCCAATTTGCTGAGACTCTTGGACCCCTTGCCGCCTCTCTTTCTGGCACTGTTACCAACTTAAGTGTTCTCTTTGGCAGCTCCTTTAAGTTTGACAAACAAGTATCCTCTGTAGTTAAATCTAGTTTCTACCAATTGCGTCAAATCTCCAAGCATTACATACCGCACAGGGACCTTGAGAAACTAATCCTCTAGATTAGACTACTGTAACTCCCTTTACTTTGGTCTCCACTCCACCCTTCTTCATAGATTGCAGGTTGTTCAGAATACTGCGGCACGCCTTCTGACTGGAACCGCAAGGTTTGCCCCTATCACTCCAGTCCTTGCTGACCTGCACTGGCTCCCTGTCAAAAACTGAATTGAGTTTAAAATTCTGTTGCTTACTTTTAAAATCATAAACAATACTGCTCCGTCCTACCTCACTGAACTCCTTAGTCCATATACCCCTAGGAGAGCCCTAAGATCATCAGGACAATTACTCTTAGTGCAGCCTAGATCCCGGCTAAAGACCAGAGGTGACCGTGCTTTTGCCCTGGCAGCCCCGAGCCTCTGGAACAATCTTCCTGCTGCTATTCGCGCCTCTGACTCCATCTATTCATTTAAATCTCTGTTAAAAACGTTCCTGTTTGACCAAGCGTTTTCAGTTAGTTAATGCACTTCCCCCTATATTTTAACTTTATGTTGCTTATCTTCCTACTAATGTCCCACTGCATAAATACCCCCACCTTATATTTATGAATATCCTGTATTTTATCTTCTACACCATGCTATAATGTTTTACTTCTTATTCTGTCTATACCTTTGGGGTTTTCTTGTACTCTGTTATAGCCTTTTATCTTCTATCTTATGTTTTAACCTTGTTGTGAAGCACTTTGGTGTACCTTTAGTTTTAAATGTGCTATATAAATAAAGTCGTATTGTATTGTATTGTATAAAGCCTATAATCAATGTGTCCTCCAGATAACAGACACATATAGGCCCAATCACTGGCACTAATGGCAAGTTTTGCTTAATGAGGCCTGATGTCATAAGATGGGTCTGATATCAGGGGCGGACCTAGAGAAATTTTCTTGGGGTGGCCTGAGGGTGGCAAAGAAATCAAATGGGGTGGCAAAATAAAAGCCTTTTTTTAAACACATATGCAGGTGGTTACATATGGTTTAAATGATTCAAATGCAGTAAGTATACACGATTTTCATATAAATATAGTCTATAACTTAATTATTGTCTGTAGCCCACATAATTAAACACTTTAGTTACATAAAACATGTGAGTTTTGATTTTATCTACTGTATAGCCTGTATAATAAATAAATATGTAGCCCAATAAGAATAAAATCCAGAAAGCTACACAACATGGGGCGGTTCATTTACAAACACAAATCTAACTTGAGTTTCACACTGTTTTTTGTTAGAAACAAATCAAATTGTTACATGCTTAAATTACACAGGGGCTGGGGTCTATCACACCAGGCAAGACCCCAGGTGCAGGCTGTGTAAAGATGCCCCTGAGACAATCCAGCACATAACAGCAGGGTGCAAGACGCTAGCAGGCAGGGCATCGTGGAACGCCATAACCAAGTGGCTGGCATAGTGTACAGGAACATCTGTGCCGAGTATAACCTGGAAGTCCCGAGGTCAAAATGGGAGACGCCCCCAAGGGTGATGGAGAATGACCGAGCTAAGATCCTGTGGGACTTCCAGATACAGACGGACATAGTGGTGGTGGCTAACCAACCGGACATAGTGGTGGTAGACAAACAGGAGAAGACGGCCGTAGTGATCGATGTAGCGGTTCCGAATGACAGCAATATCAGGAAGAAGGAACACGAGAAGCTGGAGAAATACCAAGGGCTCAGAGAAGAGCTCGAGAGGATGTGGAGGGTGAAGGTAACGGTGGTCCCCGTGGTAATCGGAGCACTAGGTGCGGTGACTCCCAAGCTAGGCGAGTGGCTCCAGCAGATCCCGGGAACAACATCGGAGATCTCTGTCCAGAAGAGCGCAGTCCTGGGAACAGCTAAGATACTGCGCAGGACCCTCAAGCTCCCAGGCCTCTGGTAGAGGACCCGAGCTTGAAGGATAAACCGCCCGCAGGGGCGTGCTGGGTGTTTGTTTGTTCATATATATATATATATATATATATATATAACTATGCTCAAAGTGTTAATGCTACCTTTTTTTAATAAACAACACTGTCATATGCAAAACTAGGGTGGCACTTGGGGTGGCAAGAGATCATTTCAGGGTGGCACTTGCCACCCCATGCCATCCTTCTAGATCCACCCCTGTCTGATATAGGTCATGGCAAGCCTTCTGTTTGACCCAAATGTGACCTCCTGCCCGTATGAGCTGGACCTGTGGCTGACATGAGGTAGCCAGACTCTAACTCAAGGTTCAGTATGGCCCACTGGAGTATTTAGTATCTGTATATGCAAAATTAGATTAATGTCGCTATTTCAGACTTTTTCATTAAAAATAATAATAATAGTAGCCTGGCTTTAATGAAAATGTAAAATCTATAAGATTCTAATTATGGCCTGTAGGTTTTTTCGTCACTATAGGGTTTAAAGTTACAACAGATTGTCTTGTAAAACAAGATTGCCTTCTTTGCCTTCTTTCTATGCACTCTAACAACACAATTTCAACTTTATTTTGCCAGTTTAATTTTAATACCATCAGGTACACCCCCACCACCCACCTCAGCTTCAGTTTGTAGAATGTAGTGTAACAGCAGAGCTGGTGTAAGCTGGCTGACGAGTCTGTTGGCTACTGGTTTCCCCTCAGGTCAGAGGATAATCAGGAAAGGTGCAATCAGCAATGTTTATTTCACACACCAGGAAAGCACTAACACAAAGCCGTGCACTCTTATCGCTGCCCAGTCAATTTAAAGAATTACAATCAGGACAAAGAAACATACCACACTCCTTTGCTCTGCTGTGTTTTCCTCTTGGGGTCTGAGCTCCAAGACAGAGATAAAGGAAGAGAGTAATTAGCAAACACAAACCACCTGTGCATATCAGACTCTCCCTCCATGGCCCTATTACCTGAACCATTCCCAGCAACTCCCCCCTCCACGGCTGAGCTCTAACCAGGCCCTGATTACATTAGATTTCACAGGTTACATGTCCAGTGACTGCAGCTTCTCCTCATTGTTCTTCATAACCAACCTTCCCTTAAGTCTAGATCCAGCTGCAGTTCAGGATAATACTCTGCTTCTGTCAGCTAGTAAACAGACCAGAATTAAAAGTCAGCAACATGTATTTTCATTGTACATAAAACAAGCTACATGTGACTTGAAGCATTTTGCCAGTGAATACTTTTCAATAAAGGATTAAAGCTGTTCAGCAGATAACATCCAAGCTGTTGTGCTATTGGTTGTATTTGACAGTGCATCACAAATGTAATCATTGTTGCTTTTTTCCACAAAAAGTAATCTGAGAGCAGAAGGGAGCACATTTTCTATGCATGTTCATTTATATTTATGTATTCATGTTCTTTGAATAGGAAAGTATGCTTTTGTCATCCTCAGGTACAAGGTGCTGTGATGAAGATGTGGCAGCCCTTCAGGGACATATCTGCACCTTTTCAAAGGGGACATTATCTCGTAGCAAAGCACCGAAGCTTCTTTATTCTTGCTGGGGACAAAATTGTTCTTTCAGATGTACAAAGTAAAATATATTAAAAAAAATAAACCCCTGCTGAGTGCACAGGCTAGCCATAGTGACAGGGATCATTTGTACTAAGGGTCTGTGTCTGAATGTACTGCATATATTGGTTATTTAGCAGCATGGCATGGTGCAGTAGTAAGTAACATGTGTTGGTAATTAACAGTTTAGTTTGTGATCATTTAAGGATGTTTTTCTTCCTCTCGTGAATATTTCAGTTGTTTGCTGTGTTTTGTCACAGAGTCATGCTTATCAAATCCAAACCACTAATCACAATCACGCTCTCGTGGTAAATGCACAATCGTTATCGCAAAAAAGATGCTCAACTGCTGATTTGCAGAATGTCCAATTTTGTGTCAATCAAAGATTTTAAAATCAGCCGTATCCAGATTTATATCAATTATATTAAATATTATCTTTATATTAAATATTATCTAGGTCTGGCCCATGACAGCATGGAGAAGGTGTCACTGGCCCTCGACAGATTATGAATTGGGATGTTTGTTCTGGTCCCTAATCGCTGGAATGAACTGAGATCTTTGATTACTTAGAATAAAGATGTTTTTATATATGGATTTACCAAAACATCCAAATATGCAGTCACATTTTAGCTTTCATTATGAACTGTGTGAGTCATCCTCTTCTTTCAATTTCACCTTTTAGGCGTCACCTCATCAGATCATCTGCCTTCATCTCACCCCATCCCTGCCATCCTCTTCTGTCACATCTACCCTCTGCTCTGTCCACACTGCTGTTCTGCACAGGCCTGAACCTGGTATCAGACTGAATGTGTGTAAATGAGGGCATATTTAATTAGATGATTTGAATACTTAAAAATGGTAAGGGAGGAAAAATAAAAAAATAACTTAAGGAAAATAATCGACGGGGGAAGTTTCATGGTGACGTCTAATAGTTATGACTTTTTACCCCGTTCACCTGGGGTCTCGCCTCAGACTCTCCGGTTTCTATGAGTAGTCAAGAGATGCATAATAATAAACCTTTTTAACAAGTTCAGTAGGTGGATCCCGACAGGCAGTCTCAGGTTTCGCTTGTCTTCACACCTAAACAACTTACACTCTTAAAAGTCAGCCTCAGTTTTACCTTGGAGCCTGTTTCACCAACTGTTCCTCCATATTTATGAGGTGTAAGAACAAGAAGTCTCAGCCTGAGCCATGAAACAAAGTTCTTAAGTAAACTGCTGCCATCCCAGCTTGGGTACTCTCGAACCTCTGATGCAGATCGCTTGCTGTAGGGCATGTTTCACAGCACTGTGTGATATTCTCAGATTCTGAAGACATGTCTGATACAGAATATAATAAAATACATCTCCTGAAGGGCTGTTTGTTCTGTATGTGTGGGTCAGGAAGGAGTTGGGCTTTTTTAATGCTGTAATGTGAAAGAAGAAACCAAACAGTCACTGTTCACTGGGTCAACAAACAATCTCCTTTTCACAAGCACACACACACATTTTTGCATGTGCGAATGAAAACACGTTGAACTGATATGAGCAGACATTATTTTCTTTACAAAACAGTTTCACACTGACACTATTTACTGAAATGTGAAATAAATTGAAATCACACTTATTAGAAATACTGCAACATGAGAGAAGGATGCTGTACCGATGCTGCTGTGCTTCAGTACGATCTGAGGCACAGGATGAGCTACAGTCTGATCAGTTTGGTGGGTTCACTGACTGCTGCATGTATCTATGCCAGCATGAACATTTATTGTTGATGTCTTTCTATTGTCTGTACTTTTATCAGTCAACCTCTTTGAGTCAAACGATTCTTTTTAATCATTCATTCATTTGTGATTACTTGGCACCTGCATCTGTTTGTGTGCTCAGGGTTAATAATGGGCTCTTTATAGCAACTGTTTAAAAAGGCTACTCACTGTGTTGTGTTGCAGTTCAAATCTTTAAACCTTAGTCGATAGTATGGAAATGCTCACATGCGGACTCCCACTCAAGCCTGCAGGCTGAAGGAGGCGAGGGACCGGGGGAGGCAGCCATCTACCAGGAAGAGGTTTTAATCACTTTCACACAGTGTCAAAGATTGAGAGGCTGAGTGTGAGTGGGTGGCTGCAGAGCAGTGCAACATATTGTTAGCGCTTCTGTGACAAACACACCCTGTCTCATTAGAGAAAAGAACACATTTATCTGCAGCGTTTTCCTTTGTGAAGCAACAGTAAACGAGACACAGTCACCACAGACTGTCCTCACACTTACATGTGGTGCTTTCTGCTTCTGAAAACTGCATCAAGACAGTCTAAACACGATGTCTGTTTTATGGCTAATTCGGTTTTCAGGAGCAATTTATTCTCTTCTTTTACTTCTTTTACTAAGCAGGTGATGGATGATGGTGGGGATGCGGGGGGTAATAATAGATCAGTGCCTGCATGATTCCATTTCCACCCTGTAATGAATGAGACAGCTTGAAAATTAAAGGCATCCACTTTATGGTGGAGGGCAAACCCACCAGGGTGAATAATACTGTGCAAACCGTGTTTGGTGTACAGCAGTTGAGTGATAAATAATTTCCTTGCTCTCATTCCACGGGTAGTGACGACATCTTTCATCACAGCTGAACAGCACGGCTCACTGTAAGCTACCGGGGAGGTGGGACGCATCTGGTCATGTAGCTATCACAGATGGTTTTACATGTTGTGAAGAAGCTGCCCACAGGAGCAGTCCTTCAGGAAATTACCCAAAAAATATATTTCTTTTTACCCTGTTCAACTGGCCGTGCCCGCTGGCAAAATAAAAGGCAAAGTGAGCAGAGAAAATAGTACAAGTTTCCTTATACTGCACTCAAGGAAAAAAAGGAAAGTAAATCCCAAAAAGTTGATTCTGTTCATCTGGATGTTTTCAGTGGGAGAAAGGTTTCATCACTCATCCAGGTGACTTCTTCAGTCTCAGCTGACTGCAGGTTTCCCCAGTCTTAGAAACAGCACATTTGCATAATGACTGAAACCAGCCCACTGAAGGAACAATGGGCTGGGAGGTCAGTCCTTCATCATTAATATGCAAATTCTCATGACCATTGATCAGCAACCACTGATCAATGGTGTAGGGCAGCGGTCCCCAACCCCCGGGCTGTGGACTGGTACCAGTCCGTGACTCATTTTTATGGTTTTCAGGGTTTTTATCATTAACTCGGTTTCCCTGGGTCTTTTCCCGTGTTGTAGTTGTGTGTCTTATTTTGAAAGATGTATTTACGTGTTACCATAGCGACCAGAGAGCATTAAGGGGCAGAGAGGAGGATGTTGCTCTCAATGTTTTTGGCGCGTTTTAGGAGTTACACCGTGAATTCACGTTTATTATTATATTTACAAAATACCACAGTTTTTGTCTTTGTGGTATCATTTTACTTTGTTGTATTTATCCGCCACACCTGAAAGGCCGGTCCGTGAAAATGTTGTTGGACGTTAAACCGGTCCATGGAGCAAAAAAGGTTGGGGACCCCTGGTGTAGGAGACCAGATCCTTGTGGTTGACCAATTTTTGGTGCAGTGTGTTTTGGGATTCACTGTGATTGCAGCCATTCCCCAACTCTCTGTGAATGGTAATCATGGCCATGAATCAGTGGTTGGTGATCAACGGTCATGAAAATTTGCATGTTAATGTATTTGGGGAAACCTGCATTTAGCTGAGGCTGCAGAAGTCACTTGGATGAGTGACAAAAGTTTCTCCCACTAAAAACACTTTGTCCAAGGAAAAATATTAAAATAAAACTTTTATTTTCTTTCAGATTTACACTCATGTCTGTAATCTTTTACACACCTTCAGTGTATGTGATTTATTTCTGTGGGAAAAGACTTAACACAGGAATTAAACACATAACTGGCATGATGTGAACACTACAGCCACCCGCTACAACATGAATGTCACATGATCACAGAAAAACCTGAGACTCATTTACTGTGAAAGACGAAACGTTTAATTGCACCAGTTTGAACTGATTACATTTATTAACCACAGTGTGAAGCTTAAGTTCATGAGATGAAATAAAATCTTGACTCTAATCTGTCTCTGTTTTTTTTCACTCAAAACACTCGTTGAGAGTAAGTGTGATTCACTAAACTTAAACCAGCATGTATGAGAAGGACCGCTCAGGACGATTACGAAAAGATCCGTAATAGAAAAAAACTTCAAGCTATTAAAGCTATACTATTATAAAATGGATAAATGACAGAATGAGTACTTGGGGTGACCACCGCTGAAGGCCTTTTGATCTAAAGAGCGACTGAACTATGAACGCAGTGAATAAGGAGGAGAGAGGAGACAGCTGTGAATACTGAACTATGTTTGAAGTTAATACAACACAAAGTTGGCTTAAAAATGTATAAAACAGAATACAATGATTTTCAAATTATTAACGCTCTGATAGCATGAATACATCGGATGGTGACTGAATCTGAGATGCCAGCAGTCGCCAGCCAAGACGAAACCAAAGCAGTAGTTTGTAATAAAGTATTTGTCCTCACACAGAACTCTGTGTAACTTCAGGAATTTAGGAAATAATGAAATTGACATGCTCCAGTTCCATAACAGGTAAATAATTCTTATCACTATCAGAGAAGATCGCAGCACTAAGAGAGAAAAACAAACTCCCATATGTTGGGATATGAGAACTCTTGAGCAGATTTACAGACAAATTTAACAAAAAACAAACAGTTTGTTGCCGTTAAAAGCAAAGGTCCAAAATCCAAAATGTCTAAAAGAGTGAGCACGAGAGTAAGAAAAATGAAGGAAATACACTCAGAGTGGAAACTGGAAGCATACCTAAGGCTAAAGAGAAAGACATTTACAAAGTAAAACAGGAACGAGATAACATGGTCACGCACTAAACAATGAAGTCAAAGGTGACCACAGAGGCGCTAATTCCCTACTCAGGATACAGAGATAATAAACAGAAGCTGGAACCCAAATACAAGGAGTCCAAAACTGTGGACAATGAAACTCAAACTCACGATGAGAATAACTGTGACTATGACAATGCCAGAAAAGTAAGCAGCTAGGTACTCAAAAAACAATGAGGTCTGAAAATAATAATAACAACAGTATTAGACTAAACAAAACTCGACCATGAACTAAAAACTAAGAACATAAGAACAAAAGTATCACACAGACAGGAAGTGACCTGAGCCTCCACAGCAGGCACAGCCTGCTCTGCCCTGTCCTGTAGAGAGTAGAGATGGCACGATACCACTTTTTTATGTCCGATACCGATACCGATATCATAAATTTGGATATCTGCCGATACCGATATTAATCCGATATAGTGTGTTTTTTAACCAATAAAACTGTTTTTTTAATATCTTGCTGCATTTTGTATAAGTTCATACTCAAGTTTAAATAAACAACAACACTAAAGCTATTCTGTTATACCTGTATGTAAAAAAATACGCTGCACCCAAAATATTTCATAGTTCAGCAACACTGATCAATCTAATAAACTTAAACCTGCTCCATCCTTCCTATTCTGGTATTTTAAAGAGTACTTAGCAGAAATATTAAGCAACCTAACTAATAGGGTTGCAAACTCCCAGCAAAAAAAAAAAAAAAGGGAACCACCGCCCACCCTCCACCTCATGATGCTTAATCGACATAATCAACTTTAATTTGATGCAGTGTGAAAAAAAAAAAAATGCACAGAAATAAATTATTTTTCAAGAATAATTAAATAGATTCAACATCTTTCTTCTACAGAATTGCAGACTGCACAGATGGTAACTTCCCAAAGGAAAAAGTACTATAGCTTACTAGGGTATATTAGACTTAACAGTTACTATATACAGTAATGGACTTCTATACATTTTACATCAGATTAAAACTTTGGGTGTAAGATTCAGATAATTATTTATTAAAAGCTCGACATTTTAAATGAGAATAAGAAAGAAAAGTATGTCTTTGTGCCCCCTTTTCCCTGTTAATGCCCTATCGGCCCCCCTGGCTACACTTTGCTAGATCCGCCCCTGCACAGTTACCAGCCGTCAGCTGTAGAAAAGGATCCTGGTGTAGAAAGTAATATTAAATAAATTCTAACAACAGCTTATCAAGGTTAAACGTGCTGCTGTTGTTCAGCTGCTGTTTTCCTCCTTGTGGTGCAAAGTGGGCCAAAAACAAAGAAGAGAGACGGACTTGCGACAGAAAAGCCGATCAGCTGATCATTAAGGAGTTTCATGAAGTAGCGGCAGGAGAGGGAGAGAGAAGAGGCAGACGCTCCACATATCGGTGGTTAAGCTTAACGCAGGTACGCTTTACAAACATTCAGAGATGAACTTACACACTTGCTTTACTTCTCTCTGGGATAACTTCCTCGGAGATGAAATGCTGGATTGCTAGCAAGGCTACAAATACACACAGCCGCTCAATCACGTGATGCACACTGCTCCGACTGCTACGGTTATGAGCCGAGTTACGCCATGTCGCAAGTTTTGTGAGGTGCTTTTTTGATATTTAATGGATCGGATTATATTTTTTATTTCTCGCCGATATCCGATCCAGTAATTTACGTCAGTATCGGACCGATACCGATACCTAATATCGGATCGGTCCATCTCTAGTAGAGAGTCCAGTTTATTGTTCAGATGAACACCAAGGTAGCTATCCACAGCCTCAGGGTCGGTACCCTGGATGTTTAGTTATTGCAGTGGATGTTTAGGATGTTTATGCCTGAACAATATGAACAATATGCACATTTGAGTTTGTTTGTGTGTGTTTTTGCATTCGTTTTCACCGTGACAGTGAAGAGAAACTTTGGAAATCAGATTAGTTTAAAGAAGTTTTTTTCTTAGTTTTGGTAATACCTTCTTCTCTGGTGTGATGTACTCACACCACAGAAAGTTGGGAGTTTTCTGCTCATGGGTTTTTTAGCAGCATGGCTGAGGCAGCTGAGGACGTATTCTGACTGTTCCCAGCGCACATCATCATATATGCACGCTGAATGCCATCACTAATTAATTCCTCAGCAGCAGCAGCCTCGAGTACATTTGCATCTGCAGAGATGTTGTCATCAAAGCCCTTTATCAAAATAAATACATTAAAAAATCTGATATAAAACTGTAACAGCAGTCGTGTCATCATGTCACAGTGACAGAGGCCGAACCACAGTCTGTGTTTAGACGTAACAACATGGTGAAAAACTGCTAACTTCAATATTGGCCCCTAACGGGGGTTTTTCAGCAAATAATTGAAGGAAAGTAAATTATTAAATAGAGTGCATACCATATTTTGTTATAAATGCAGTAGGAAAAGCAGCCACAGACAGCAAACACTGAGTTATTATTACAATTCAAAATACTGTGAAAAATACACTCTGCTTTAGCTAAAGCTAGGATCAATGTCACAATGATGTTAAATAAACTATCTGGAATTATATTAATAAACATAGTCTTTATTAGCATGTGAAAAACAAACAACTTCACAGCAGTTAAAAATAAAAAGTGCATTTAGTTCATTAAAACAAGGTTATTTAGTTTAATATTCGTGGTGATTCCCTCCCACGCTTTATGACTTCCTGCTTCTACCTAGTACGGTCAGACCACCGAAAACAGAAAACACGAGCAAAACACTGATTAAAAGTTAATAAAGTACATGGAGAAAATAACAATTTGTTTGTTTTTTTCCAGATAAGTTTCTCTTTCTCTAAACTGACCCTAGCTAACATTAGCAAGCTAACTTAACTGTCATTGATATTTAGAGGTGACATTTTAGTATCATCTGTTTAATGTATATACATGTAATGTAAGACAATCTAAAGAAGCTGCACTCATCAGCCACTCGCTCAGGCACACCTGACACTGGGTTGGATCCCTTTTGTTTTCAGAACTGCTTTGATTCAACGAGGTTCTTTATAAAAATAAAGCACTGAGTTATATTTCATGTGTGACACATCTGAGTGTCAAAAGATAACAGTGGAAAGATGTGGAACAGTTAGAGTGAGGGCAGGTTATTATACAGCTATGGAGATTAATAGTTTATACAGTGTGCCTCTGTTTGGTCTGGCGTCCTTCTCTGAGAACACGAATCATGATTATGTAGTGTGCATGTATCCTGCTCACACACTGCAAACATCTCTGAGTCGGTATATTCATTACTACAACGCCATGAATGATCACACTGAGAAGTCAGACACTTTCCACTGAGCTGAACATGTGTGTAAACAAATGTTCTCATCTGGAGTGTTTGTGGGGCGCAGCGGCCTGATGATGCAGAGCTTCTTGCAAAACATCGACTATATTCAAGAAAGATAATTAGACTACAAGCAAACACTTTTCCACAGGATGTATTGATCAGCTGTGAAAGCTTTGAAGGGGTCAGTGTGTATGTCGGATTGTGTGCACACTAGAAGGTTAAGAACCAACAAAAAGCAGCAAGCTTGACTCTGATTTAACAAGCACAATATCTGAATGTCCAGAATTAATTATATAGCTGCATGATGGATGAAAAACTCACTTTTTGACAAGGCCATTACATTTTACTGAAAAAGCCAGCTGTATAAAGAACTGCAAAAACTGATATGATCTTCATCCTCATGGAAAAAAAACGTCCTTGTGCATCTTGTCTCATTTTTGTGCTGCTACTTCTGCAGTACACACTTTGTCAAGTGCATTTGACAATTCAGCGTGTCTTCAGTGCGAAGTATCCAGGCCGAAGCGACTTCAAAATTATTGCTGCAGTGTTTCTGCTTTGTCTGTCTGTCTGCTCATCAGGTCATTGGGTAGCTCAGAAAGCCCAGGCTAGGCTGGGGTTAGCATGCACTTAGCTTTAACACTACTTACTCGTTAGCTTTGTGTTAGTGTGCTGCGTGTGCAAATGTCGTGTTAACAGCATAATGAAACTTTTTCTGTCCTGTATGCAATTTGCATTTTACTTTATTGTGCTCTTGTTCTTTTGTGGAATAAAAACACTCCTCAGATGCGATGGACTGCTTTGGTTCATGTGCAGGGAGAAAGAAAATAACAAAGTCCATTGTTGCCAACTCCTCAGTAAGGAAAATCGCTATTGGCTGTCCTGAAAGCCGCTAGAAGTCGCTAAATGATGTCATTGCCTAATTTGCATAATTGGTCATGCTTATGTAATTGTAACCTACTGTAGGAGAAATATCATCGTGGAAGAGACATAAAGTGAGTAAAAAACACATTAAATGCATTTAGAATTTATTTAGAACTACAAATTAAATTTCTTTTAGCAATTATTGGTTTTTTTAATGTCACAATTCCAACCCTGCTCCTTTATCCGGGCTTGGACCTGCAAAAGTGACCCGAAATAGGCACTCTGGTGGAGTTACTTTGTGTCTGTGTTTTTTAAAGTAGTTTTAAACCTTGTGATCCACGAAAAGTAAGAGTAAAAGAAGAACTGACTGCATTACAGTCAGGACAGGAGCAGCGGCTTCGCTCATGCACCATTTATTTGCAGTTTTGGAGGCGTAGAGGAGGGGTCCCCAACTCCAGGCCTCGAGGGCCAGTGTCCTGCAGGTTTTAGATCTCACTCTGGGTCAGCACACCTGAATCAAATGATTAGTTCATCACCAGGCCTCTGGAGAACTTCAGGACATGTTGAGGAGGTCATTTAGACATTTGAATCATCTGTGTTGGTTCACGGACACATCTAAAACCTGCAGGACACCAGCCCTCGGGGCCTGGAGTTGGGGACCCCTGGTGTAGGGGGTCAACATCTCCGGCTCTGACAGCAGCTGGCGACTGCTGCGTGATGACGATCCGTCGCCTGTGAGCGCTTTGGCATGGGTGAGGTGCCCACGGCAGCACGCGCTGCTTGTTGAGAGTAAGAGCGATACATCCTAATAACACCAGAAAAAGTCGCCAGATTTGTCGCTAAGGGGGTCTGAAAACTTGCTAAATATAGCGACAAAGTCACTAAGCTGGCAACACTGCCAAAGTCAGCTGACTGCAGTGCGAGCGTGCAGCCAGAAAAAGGCGCATTTGAATTTTTTTTCCTTTCTCTCCTTCTGAAAAAGAGAAAAATCTTTATAACAGGATTATGGCACAATTGCAACTGTAAAGAAATTACCAAATATGATGCTAATTTCATTAGCAAGCTAATTTTTCCGTCAATGATATTTTAGAGGTGTCTTATCATTAACATATTAATAGTCTCAAATGTATGTAGTTACATGGAACGTAAGACAAGCAGTCCAGTAAATGATTACACTGCTGTGTTAGTGAAAATGTTCATGTGATTGCAGCAACACGTCACTTTGGAACGTTTGAACAGTTCCACAGTCTACAAACTACTTTATATAGTTTCATTCAGGGTTGTCACATCTATAGAAAGTTTTATAAAAACCAGCAAAATAGCTATCAGTCAACTTAATGTAGAAATGTGTTAGATGTTTATTGTGTCTTTTGGTGACGAGAGTCTGTAATTAAGAGTAGAAAAACACAGAAAATGATAAATACCAGAGTATAAAAGTATTTGCAAAGTCTTCAGGGCACAGTTGTATACTGTTTATCGTACTTGTTTCAGGCATTTTTGACAACTTGCCACTCAGACTGTTGAGATCAGGACTCTGCTGTAAGCTCATCAGCTGCTCCGGTCAGTTTGTTCTTACACTGGCTCGAGGTTTAGATTCATAGTTTTACTGCATTGTATAAATTCACAGTGAGATGCTCCAGATGGTTTTGGTTATAGAGACGAATACACAGCTAAAATGTATACATGCAATCACTCTGTGCCAAACCAAATTTTCATATGATGGTTTCCTGGGAAGAAGACGTGTAAAGAGCTCGATAGTCGACATTTCTGAATTCTACAGTTTGGGCACTTATATATTCTGACTTGACCGCTTTGGGAACACAATACAACAGCAGTGGTTAATTTGGATATCAGGGGAGTTGGTGGTGTATATGTGGTGTAAGCAGAGATGGAGCCTGATGTTGTTATTCGGACTGATAAAAAAGCTGGATTTGTATCTAAAATCTTGCCTAGTGCAGGTTTAAACTGTGATGTGAAGTGGGCATCAGTCACAGAGTGTGCATGTCATGTGTTTGGTGTGTGTGTGGTGCAGGGCATGCAGCCAGCAGGCTGCTGGAGTGGAAAGCTTTCTGCCTGGTCACTAAGTGGGGTCGCAGCCCAGCACTGACCACTGCACTCCTTCATCCTCCACTTCACTCCCTCCTCTCATCACTCTCTTCCTCTTTACTGTCTGCCTCCTTCCTTCCAATGGACCAGTCCCCCTCCTCCCCCTCCTCCCCTGCTGCTGTTTCATAGCATATCTCCTTCCATCTTTCCCCTTTTTTTCTCTTTATCTGAGGCATCCTCTCCCCGTCTCTTCTGTCCTTTCCATTTCTGCAGCTTTCACTTTCTTAAAGCCTCTTTCTTCCCCATCGTTTCTTTCCCCTAAGGCACCTCTTTCTCTTCGTCTAACCACATCTATTCTCTCACCACGGCTCTGTTTTATTTATGTTTTTGCTCTTTCCTCCACTCACTTTATGTTTCTTCATTATAAATGGATCCGTCAGCTGCAAACACTATACACTGTGCTGCTCCAAATACAAGAAATAATTAGATAACCATGTTTAAAGGTTTCATCACATGTTGGTTATATATACAAACATTTGGAATATCTTAGACACTCAGACACTGTATTCTTCCTCAGTGTCTGAGTTTCACATTCAATTAGAAATAATAATGGGCACTACAGTGTACAAGTGCAGAGTCTTAGCTTTAATTTGAGCAAGTTAGCATTAAAAGAACGTGATCTCCCACACAGTCCTTCCAATATTGATGCTAAGTTTCTGAAGTCAAGGGATTTTTAGTAATTGGACAGATACCCATGAACTTAAATAGATTCATGATACTGAAGCTTTTGTGCAAAAGTCTTTACAGTCAGTGAATGTTCGAAGTTTTGCACCCACAGAGACGATTCTTTGCATCAATACTAGACCTTTACTCCAAACTCTTTCAGATCGTGTTTGTTGTCCTGTATCCATCTTTAGTCTGATCTTCAGTCCACGTATACGATTCTGGTTTGACAGAGAGTGAGAAGAGCTTTCACACATCCTCACGTCCACGCAGCCTCCAAAATCTTGACTGCACTATAAAATCTAATTAGGTCACAGAACTCAAAAAAACTATGCAAACTCGTTGCCTCAAAAAAATTGAGTGAAGTTTACTTAAGATGACTAAGTTAAGGCAACTTATTCACTTTAAGTACGGAGTAAAAACCTATTTAGTTCCCAGAACTCAAAAAAAATATGGAAACTCGTTGCCTCAAAAAAACTAAGTAAAGCTTACTTAAGATGACTGTTAGGACAACTTATGCATTGCAAGTCTGCAGTATTAACAATAACTTGATATTTCTGACTGTACAATACTAATTGTTTACCTACTGACAAACATGTTAAGTTCAACTAAATGAAAAAACAATTGGTGGTAACCTGAATATGATTAAAAATAATTAACAACACTTTTTGTAATGATCTTAAAATCAGCCCAACTTTTATTTTCAAACACAACAAAGTATAACAGCCAACATACTGGACACTGTTCTGCTGAACAACAAACAATTATATTGACATCACTGTTATAATCTTACAATGAAACAAAGTCTCAGATGTAATTATTCTGAAAATAAGTTTAGGCCTACCACAGTTTGTTTTGTACTTACATTACTTATATAATCAAAATAAAATATTTGTTGTTCTGTCACAAGTGCAGTCTCTGATTAAACAACACATTTGTTTTCCATTCCAACACATGAGCTGGAATGTTGTATTATTTTAAGGATGCTTGTTTCCAGTCCAGGCATTACTGCCTGAATGACTGTCATGGATCGAGGTGATCCAAATGTAGGTGCAGAAGAAAGTCTTTAACTTCCCTTAAGTACAGTGGCAGTGGATGTGGGTTGGAGATGCAATGAGCTTGAACCTGCAGGCGACCATCTTCACTGACCACACCATCTGTGACAGAGGACTCATCTCTCCTGGTGTCCTGCAAGCAAACATCATATTCATATTTTTTGGAACATGAACTTAATTGCTTTCTTAAAACATTTTTTTCTGCATTTGGTATAAAACAGACTCCAATTTAGACGATCTCAGGCTCCCTCCCACGGAGAGGTGACATTCAATGTCCCAAATTGTCAGTCTGCATAGCCCTGACCACCACCCAACACACAATAATGTCATGAAAGCATCATTTTAAAAGGGCTATGCAAACATGGCCAATAACTTTCATTCTAATGATGTGCAAAATGATTTGGGCACAAAACAAATTTTGCTGTTAGAAAACTTGCAGACTTCACTATATACAGTGTAGACCCTCTAAACTAAGTTTGGGGGATGTGATCTTTCAAGAAATGCAGACCAAACTGTTGTTGTTTGTTTACTTACACAGCATGTCTTGTAGAATTAACTGTGGTCACCAGCAACAGCATAGTGTAGTCATATCTCAAGTCTAATAACAGAAGACAGGAAAAGATCAGTGAAGAAACAACTTCCCCAAACCAAAGCACAAATAAAACAATAAGTAAAACAGGCTGATCTAAAGTATGATTAAAGTTCAGCCTGATTAATATAAATGTCACTGACAGTTGCTAATATATTGGAAAACCAAAATACTTACTGATGTCTTTCTGTCCAACAGCAGGAGTGCTGGTCTGAGCCTCAAAGACAGTAAGAAGCAAGCAGAGGGAGAAAAAACAGAAATTTTTTTAGAAGCTGATTTGATCCTTAATGGCTGTGCAATCATTGTAACTTACAACACAGAAGGTCAATGTAGACCCCATACAACCAAATTAGACTAACAGAGATAGTATTAAAAACACCATCTACTACTGTGTCTGAATGTGTGGTATTGGCACTGTCAGTTTAGGCCTAAAGAGATATGTGTTTAAAAAAAGACCACCTAATTTAAATATAATCATTACATGCTTGTTAAAAAGTTAACTTCGAATATATAAAGTTTCTAATAAGCAAAATGACCAGATCTAACATATGGCAGGGTTTATATGTAACATAATGTTTCTTATGATTCAACTGTGGAATTTAACTTAGTTCTTTAGAAGGACAACCTATATTACTACAACCTAAACTTTAACCATTTCACAGGCCACTAATCTGGATTATAGCTTTCACAACAAAACTTGTTTTTAAACACATTTTTAACAAAATAAATACTATTGTTATTATTATTATTTAAAATGTAATTAAACAGAAAAGTCGGTTAAATATAAAAGCAGTTTGCTTATGTTGTTAAATAAAGGCTAGATTTGACATTAATAGATGCCACACATGTTCAAAAGCTGCCACAAAGCATTAAAAAAATAGACGTGTCTGATGTCTTGATAAATCAAGCATATATTTGAACTTTACACAGCTACATTCTCGCCTGAAAATATCTTAAAAGTTTATTTTGTGACCCAGAAAAAATAATATTTAAAAGTTTTTTAGCCGTGCTCCTCCGCCATTGCCGCATTTGAGTTTTGGACGAATTGCATTCTGGGATATTTAGCTGTACCAAGTCCCTCCAAGTCCACACAAGTCACCACCGATACATGCTCGATAAAACGGGAGGAGCAAAAACCCATCCCGGAATTTTTCGCATTCTTGGCTTCATGCGTACTTTGAATTGGAACAGTACTTGGTCTCCGACGTATCACAAGTCCACACAAGTACGCATACGCAGGCTCTGACAACTGTGGCCGACAAATGCAATCCTCCTTTTCCCCAGACTACCCTTTCTGGGTCATAAAATAAACTTTTAAGATATTTTCAGGTGAGAATGTAGCTGTGTAATGCTCAAATATCTACTTAATTTATCAAAATATCACATATTTGCAAAAGTGCTTCGACGTTTTCGGAGAGCTCTGTTATTGGAGAGCTGACCGGGAGGTCAAGGCTCGATAGAGCCGGCGAGCACAGCTAACTCCTGGCTTATCGCTTTCAACCCCCCTGCGGTCTTTTGCTACTTAGGTTAAACATGATATATATAGTTAGTTAGTTAGTTAGTTAGTTATGGTTATAGATTGAAAATACCCCCCACACCCCACCCCTAACGGCTCCACCTCCCAAAGAATTTTGTCTGGGCTCTTATCTCATTTATTTATTTCAAACAATCAACAGAAAATTTCACAGACATAGTTTTATGTAAGGTTTTTAAGGCTGTGGTGTTAATTTTTAAGTAACATGAGCCCAGCAGCAGCAGCAACGCTAGGCTAACACTAACTAGCTAGCAAGATTTTAAACCTGGTGCTAAACTAAGAGAAGCCACAAATCAGTTTGAATAAGAGTAAACATTTACTCACCAAGTCAGTGTATCAGGTAAAGATCCACAGCAATGACAACAATAATATCTTGAGCTGAAGCTTCTCCAGGTTTGCTCATAAAAAATGTGCCATGAACATCCGGACTGTTCCGGACCGGAGGGAGGAGGACGGTAGTCACGTGGCATTTTCAAACCACATTGTTTCATCCTTCCGCAATGAGAAGCAAAACTTCCAGCTTACTTAGTTTTTCTAAGTTAAGACAACTCAAATAAATTGAGTTTATCAGCGTTTTTGCATAAAAACTACTGGTAACTTATTTAAATTGAGTTCTAATAACAAATTGATAAAAATTGAGTTCAGCCTACTTAATATTTTTAATTAAACACAATATTACATTTTAATATATTGCTTAGGCTGCTGCCCCCGCGACCCGGCCTCGGATAAAGCGGATGAAGATGGATGGATGGATGGATTACATTTTACAGTGATGCACATTATTGGATGCAGACGATGATTGCTTTACAAGTGGGCCATAACAGACCATGCAGCTGACCAGGAACAGGGCAACTGTGTGAAAAGCACAGATAGTAGCTGCAGTCAACACTTCAATTTTTTAAACATTCGGTTTCATTTCAGCGTTTTGTACGTTAAAACTCGGCTCTGCTCCGGTGCTCGCTGACTGACGAACAACAGCACAGGCAACAGTAGCCAACAGACGGCTTGCACCACAGACTTTGTGCACTGCCTCTGTCTGCAAACAAAGCTCACTGCAGGCAGACGGGCAGTTTTTGGAGTAGAGTGGGCACAAAATGTGTTACCTTTCCAGGACCATAAAAGCAGCTTTGGACTTGACAAGCCATGACAAAGTGTAGGGAGCAGGCTGGACTTGGGCCCAGCTGTCTGCTTTAGCCTCTTCCATTTCACCTGTATTCAGGTAAGAGCGATGGAAAGCCAACTCTTGTTGTGATTTGGCGCTATATAAATAAAATTGAATTCAATTATCCAATCATATAACTTTGTTGAACATCTGCACTCATAGATTTTTCCCATCTATTTTTCCCAGTCTTTTCAGGGTTTTACATCGAGGTCATGTCGATTTCCTTTTTTTCTCCTCATCGTGTTAACTTCTTTGGGTGGCTGTAGGTCTATCCAGCTGATTCTTGAACAGTTTTGGTCTGCATTCATTATTTAATCCCCTTTTAGAAATCAAAGCTGAACTGAAGGTTCCAGCTTAAAGGCAGACTAACACTAAGCAACCTGTGCTGTGCCCAAGTGTGTTTCACCCCTTAAATCCTGTTCAGCTGACTAAATGCTGCATGCCATGTGACTGCGCCTGGTTAGCCAACAATGTTTTTCTCAAGCGTTGCTTTGACAGCTGCCTCCGTAAAAACTGCTTCAAGTAATTAACAAATATGAGAAGACAGGATGTCACTGCTTCTCCAATTAAGTAACGACATGCATAAAATCATCAAACTCATGCTTTGCGAGAATGCTTTTCAAAAACACCGAAGAGCAAGCGGAAGAAGTGAGGTTGCTGAGACAAGCTGATGCCCACTCGTGCCCAGATTATTCTGCACACGGTGAGCGCAGGCCAGCAGGGGAGCGCAGACGACCATGCTTGAGCACAGTACGTGCTGAGTATGAGCACACCCTCAGTCATGTTGGTGTGTTTGCCTCACAGAGACAGGTCACAACTAGCTGAATGTTCTTTATGTTTGCTCTTAAAGTTTTGTCTCTACATTTGATAAAAAAAAACCTGTATCATGATTTGCTCTGCACTCAAAGCTTTTTTTCCAATAAACAAATTATTTTCACTTGTGTTCCTAGGCTTCCATCTTTTTGACCCTTTTTATGTTTCCTGTTAAAAACGTGCCTTGTTGTAAATCCAGCTGATGATTTTGACAAACCAACCAAGTTTTCTGTATATCTTCCTTTGGGCGTCTCTTCTCATCATCAGCCAACAATCCCTTTAACGTTAACTAGTAATGACTTCATGAACTTCTTCACAAATAAAATTTTTATCATTAGAGAAAAAATTACCAATAATCATCCCACAGATGTAATATTATCTACAGCTACTTTTAGTACCATCGATGTTAAGTTAGACTCTTTTTCTCCAATTGATCTTTCTGAGTTAACTTCAATAATTAATTCCTCCAAACCATCAACGTGTCTTTTAGACCCCATTCCTACAAAACTGCTCAAAGAAGTCCTGCCATTAATTAATGCTTCGATCTTAAATATGATCAACCTATCTCTAATAATCGGCTATGTACCACAGGCCTTCAAGCTGGCTGTAGTTAAACCTTTACTTAAAAAGCATCTCTAGACCCAGCTGTCTTAGCTAATTATAGGCCAATCTCCAACCTTCCTTTCATATCAAACATCCTTGAAAGAGTAGTTGTCAAACAGCTAACAGATCATCTGCAGAGGAATGGCTTATTGAAGCGTTTCAGTCAGGTTTCAGAGCTCATCACAGCACAGAAACAGCTTTAGTGAAGGTTACAAATGATCTTCTTATGGCCTCTGACAGTGGACTCATCTCTGTGCTTGTCCTGCTAGACCTCAGTGCAGCGTTCGATACTGTCGACCATAATATCCTATTAGAGCGATTAGAACATGCTGTAGGTATTACAGGTACTGCACTGCAGTGGTTTGTATCATATCTATCTAATAGACTCCAATTTGTGCATGTAAATGGAGAGTCCTCTTCACACACTAAGGTCAATTATGGAGCTCCACAGGGTTCAGTGCTAGGACCAATTCTATTTACATTGTACATGCTTCCCCTAGGCAGCATCATTAGAAGACATAGCATAAATTTTCACTGCTATGCAGATGACACGCAGCTCTATCTATCCATGAAGCCAGGTAACACACACCAATTAGTTAAACTGCAGGAATGTCTTAAAGACATAAAGACCTGGATGGCCGCTAACTTTCTGCTTCTTAATTCAGATAAAACTGAGGTTATTGTACTCGGCCCTGAAAATCTTAGAAATATGGTATCTAAGCAGATTCTTACTCTGGATGGCATTACCTTGGCCTCCAGTAATGCTGTGAGGAACCTTGAGTCATTTTTGACCAGGACATGTCCTTCAACGCACATATTAAACAAATATGTAAGACTGCTTTCTTCCATTTGTGCAACATCTCTAAAATTAGAAATATCCTGTCTCAGAGTGACGCTGAAAAACTAGTTCATGCATTTATTACTTCCAGGCTGGACTACTGTAATTCATTATTATCAGGATGTCCTAAAACTCACTGAAAAGCCTTCAGCTGATCCAAAATGCTGCAGCAAGAGTCCTGACAGGGACTAGAAAGAGAGAGCAGATTTCTCCTGTTTTGGCTTCCTTCATTGGCTTCCTGTTAAATCCAGAATTCAAAATCCTGCTCCTCACATACAAGGTCTTAAATAATCAGGCCCCATCTTATCTTAATGACCTTGTAGTACCATATCACCCTATTAGAGCACTTCGCTCTCACACTGCAGGCCTACTTGTTGTTCCTAGAGTATTTAAAAGTAGAATGGGAGGAGAGCCTTCAGTTTTCAGGCCCCTCTTCTGTGGAACCAGCTTCCAGTTTGGATTCGGGAGACAGACACTATCTCTACTTTCAAGATTAGGCTTCAAACTTTCCTTTTGCTAAAGCATATAGTTAGGGCTGGACCAGGTGACCCTGAATCCTCCCTTAGTTATGCTGCAATAGACGTGAGCTGCCGGGGATTCCCATGATGCATTGAGTTTTTCCTTTCCAGTCACCTTTCTCACTCACTATGTGTTAATAGACCTCTCTGCATCGAATCATATCTGTTATTAATCTCTGTCTCTCTTCCACAGCATGTCTTTATCCTGTCTTCCTTCTCTCACCCCAACCGGTCGCAGCAGATGGCTGCCCCTCCCTGAGCCTGGTTCTGCCGGAGGTTTCTTCCTGTTAAAAGGGAGTTTTTCCTTCCCACTGTCGCCAAAGTGCTTGCTCATAGGGGGTCATATGATTGTTGGATTTTTCTCTGTATGTATTATTGTAGAGTCTACTGTACAATATAAAGCGCCTTGAGGCGACTTCTGTTGTGATTTGGCGCTATATAAATAAAACTGAATTGAATTGAATAGACTCATGAAACACACCAGATTAACTTCCGAGTCAGTTTCAGGCAGCTCGTCATGAATACTGAATATTACTGTGAGGACAGTGTCTCCCACATCAGAGGGTTGATGCTTTTTGTTGCTTTTGGTTTAATTTTTGAATGTCCCTAAAAACAATTTGTCACCATCAAAATGCTTTTTACAAACCGTGTGATTAATAAGGGATGACGGGGACACATGCACCATGCGCTGTTGTTTTTATTCTCCATTTAAGAAGAAATTTATGTCATTTTTATCTCTTCTCTTGGTGCTGTGCTAAACCAGTGTCATAACCTACACAAAGTGCAGGTTTTGAGTTTTTTGGCAACTGAAGAGCTTCTAATTCTGTTACAGTCTCTTTTTTTCATCTGCCAAAGAAGACCCAGATACTGTCGGGTCGAATTTCTTCCTTCCTCTACTTTCATGTTTCATAGTTTGCCCTCGCTCTCTCTGTCTCCCTCTGCTCTTACCTCCTCTTCTCTCTCGTCTGTCTACTTGATTACTCGTTGCTCTCATCCCAACTCCTCTCTGCCAACTTGAATTAGAGCACAATCTCAGCTGATGGCCTCGGTTTTTACACCCAGATGTGTGTGTGCATGCATGGCAGTGACACATGGCATAAAAGATGCTTGAGGCTGAAAAAAGTTCCATCGCAGAATGTTTTTCCTCTTGATAAGAAAATGTTACATAAAAGAAAAGCCACTTTTAAATCAGGCACTCTAAGAGAAGCCAAACACTCCACCGCACACAGACAAACTGCACAAACACTGTGCACCATGGTACGGTTGTTTTAAAATCACTCGTTTTGTTTCTGTTTTTGGTTTGTTTCCCAAACTATCTGAGAATTATGTCCAGTGTTATTCAGCTTTGGAGAGACGGCACCAGGTTTATGGTCACAGTGAGTGTTTGATTCCACCTTCGTCACAGTGAACACTTTAAAGGACTCCTAAGTATCATATTTATATACATTCACAACATCGATACCAGTCATGTTAATGCTAAGGAAGTATAACATTTAAATAGTGAAAACACTAAATCACAAAGTGTTTCGGAGCATTGTCACATTTCATTTAGCTTGGCTAAAAACTCCAAGTGAGCATGTCACTAATAAACCACATCAGAGTGTTTAGTCCACTGACTGATCAGAAGAGTCTGGGGCAGATCACCAAGAATAAATACTGTATGAAGGTGCTGTGTGCATAACATGAAGGATTTACACCTAACGCTCATATTTACCTCAGCCGTGTTTCAGGGAGGACCGCTGCAGGCTCGATCGTAGCCTAGAAATCAAAGAAGGCGTTTGGCTCAAACTTGCATCGTACACCTGGTAGTTTGGTCAAACAGAGATCAGATCTCAGTGGATCCAAACTGCTCTGCAGTTCATTTGGAATCTCACCGAGACCGCTTCATCCAAAGGTTTTGGTTTCACATCTGCCCAAACGAACAGCAACAGGATTCAGTTTGAAAGCACTGAACAGCTCAGGTGTGAACACAGCCTTAAAGTCTGTTATGTTATTTCAGTCTTCAGTAAACTGTGATCAAGACTGAAGTTAGCACTTCAGTGTGTTTCTGTCCCTGAAGGATTCAGTGCATCATGGAAGGGTTTCCATTTAGTGTTTTACTTTCCCCGTGATCAGTGTCTTCACTAGCAAACAATCAGTAAATGTAGCTGATTTCAGCTGCTTCTCATGGAAGTATTGTGTCTGTAGCCTTTAGCAGGATGCGCTTTTTCCAAGGGGCCACAGTTAGGGCCTAATTGTACCATCGTCTACTCTCACCAACAGACTTCACAAAGAGATCGCATGAATATAGAGCAGAACGTAGCTGTGTAGCAGTGTATTACACTGTGTACATACAGCTCAGGTAGGACATTACTAATTTAAAATCCGAAACAAAAAATACATTTTGTTCTTTTGTGCAGATGATTCAACTTTCCTTTTGACATAATGTAAAGTGAAATAGGACCATATAGCGCTTAAATCAACAAGAAATGTTTCATTGGGAGGTAGAAGAACAACGTGATATTGAGATATTTTCTTTATATTTCTGGTGACTTGATTTTAATTTTAGCTGTGCCTACATGAGATTAAACTGGTTTTACTGAACGTTGTTTATCAAAGACAGCTGCCTTCATGTTGCAGCGAGTTGGCTGCTACGCTGGGTGGAAGCAACATATCATTACATACAAAGTAAAAAAGTATCAATAGTTTGACAATTTATAATTCCTCTTTTTATTAAACACAGAGCAAGAGTGACTAAACATGACTGAGGCTACACACAAACACAGAGTAAAACAGTTTTTCAAATATTAAAATATTTGCATAGGAAGCGACTTCCACAGGACCAGTCCATCTATTTTTAGTCAGTGTGTGTGTGTGTGTGTGTGTGTGTGTGTGTGTGTGTGTGTGTGTGTGTGTGTGTGTGTGTGTGTGTGTGT